>NW_024429082.1:0-177645 GCF_009769625.2 Cygnus olor | reverse complement strand
GTTTGGGCCCTGAGAGAAGGGTTTGGGGCGTAAAGAGAGGGGTTTGGGCCCTAAGGAGAAGGGTTTCGGGCCTATAGACAAAGGTTTGGGCCCTAAAGAGAAGTGTTTGGGCCCTAAAGAGAAGGGTTTGGGCCCTAAATAGGGGTTTGGGGCCTAAAGAGAAGGGATTGGGACCTAAAGAGAAGGGATTGGGCCCTAAAGAGAGGGGTTTGAGGCCTAAAGAGAAGGGTTTGGGGCCTAAAGAGAAGGGTTTGGACCCTAAGGAGAAGGGTTTCGGGCCTATAGGCAAAGGTTTGGACGCTAAAGAGAAGGGTTTGAGGCCTAAAGAGAAGGTTTGCGGCCTAAAGGGAGGGGTTTGGGGCATAAAGATAGGGGTTTGGGCACTAAAAAGAAGTGTTTGGGCCCTAAGGAGAAGGGTTTGGGGCCTATAGACAAAGGTTTGGGGCCTAAAGAGAGGGGTTTGGGGCCTAAAGAGAAGGGTTTGGGGCCTAAAGAGAGGGGTTTGGGGCCTAAAGAGAGGGGTTTGGGGCCTAAGGACAGGGGTTTGGGGCGTAAAGAGAGGGGTTTGGGGCATAAAGAGAAGGGTTTGGGGCCTAAAGAGAAGGGAAGGATTTGTGGCGTAAAGAGAAGGGTTTGGGCCCTAAAGAGGAGGGTTTCGGGCCTATAGACAACGGTTTGAACGCTAAAGAGAAGGGTTTGGGCCCTGAAGAGAAGGGTTTGGGGCGTAAAGAGAGGGGTTTGGCCCTAAGGAGAAGGGTTTCGGGCCTATAGACAAAGGTTTGGGCCCTAAAGAGAAGGGTTTGGGCCCTAAAGAGAAGGGTTTGGGCCCTAAAGAGAGGGGTTTGGGCCCTAAATAGGGGTTTGGGGCCTAAAGAGAAGGGTTTGGGCCCTAAATAGGGGTTTGGGCCCTAAAGAGAGGGGTTTGGGCCCTAAAGAGAAGGGTTTGAGGCCTAAAGAGAAGGGTTTGGGGCCTAAAGAGAAGGGATTGGGACCTAAAGATAAGGGATTGGGCCCTAAAGAGGAGGGTTAGGGCCCTAAAGAGAGGGGTTTGGGCCCTAAGAGAGGGGTTTGGGCCCTAAACAGAAGGGTTTGAGGCCTAAAGAGGAGGGTTTGGGGCCTAAAGAGAGGGTTTTGGGCCCATAATGAGAGGGGCTTTGGGCCTAAAGAGAGGGCTTAGGGGCAAAAGAGAAGGGTTTGGTCCCTAAAGAGAAGGGTTTGGGTCATAAAGAGAGGGGTTTGGGCCCTAAAGAGAGGGGTTTGGGCCCTAAAGAGAAGGGTTTGGGGCCTAAAGAGAGGGGTTTGGGCCCATAAAGAGCGGGGTTTGGGCCCTAAAGAGAGGCTTTGGTGCCTAAAGAGAAGGGATTGGGCCCTAAAGAGGAGGGTTTCGGGCCTATAGACAACGGTTTGAACGCTAAAGAGAAGGGTTTGGGCCCTGAAGAGAAGGGTTTGGGGCGTAAAGAGAGGGGTTTGGGCCCTAAGGAGAAGGGTTTCGGGCCTATAGACAAAGGTTTGGGCCCTAAAGAGAAGTGTTTGGGCCCTAAAGAGAAGGGTTTGGGCCCTAAATAGGGGTTTGGGGCCTAAAGAGAAGGGATTAGGACCTAAAGAGAAGGGATTGGGCCCTAAAGAGGAGGGTTTGGGCCCTAAAGAGAGGGGTTTGGGCCCTAAGAGAGGGGTTTGGGCCCTAAAGAGAAGGGTTTGAGGCCTAAAGAGAAGGGTTTGAGGCCTAAAGAGAAGGGTTTGAGGCCTAAAGAGGAGGGTTTGGGGCCTAAAGAGAGGGTTTTGGGCCCATAATGAGAGGGGCTTTGGGCCTAAAGAGAGGGCTTAGGGGCAAAAGAGAAGGGTTTGGTCCCTAAAGAGAAGGGTTTGGGTCATAAAGAGAGGGGTTTGGGCCCTAAAGAGAAGGGTTTGGGGCCTAAAGAGAGGGGTTTGGGCCCATAAAGAGAGGGCTTTGGGGCCTAAAGAGAGGGCTTTGGGGCCTAAAGAGAAGGGATTGGGCCCTAAAGAGGAGGGTTTCGGGCCTAAAGAGAGGGGTTTGGGCCCTAAAGAGAAGGGTTTGGGCCCTAAATAGGGGTTTGGGGCCTAAAGAGAAGGGATTGGGACCTAAAGAGAAGGGATTGGGCCCTAAAGAGAGGGGTTTGGGCCCTAAAGAGAAGGGTTTGAGGCCTAAAGAGAAGGGTTTGGGGCCTAAAGAGGAGGGTTTGGGGCCTAAAGAGAGGGTTTTGGGCCCATAATGCGAGGGGTTTTGGGCCTAAAGAGAGGGCTTAGGGGCAAAAGAGAAGGGTTTGAGGCCTAAAGAGAAGGGTTTGGGGCCTAAAGAGAAGGGTTTGGGTCATAAAGAGGAGGGTTTGGGCCCTAAAGAGAGGGGTTTGGGCCCTAAAGAGAAGGGTTTGGGGCCTAAAGAGAAGGGTTTGGGGCGTAAAGAGAGGGGTTTGGGCCCTAAAGAGAAGGGTTTGGGGCCCAAAAAGACGGGTTTGGGCCCATAAAGAGAAGGGTTTGGGGCCTAAAGAGAAGGGTTTGATGTGTAAAGAGAGGGGTTTGGGGCCTAAAGAGAAGGTTTGGACGCTAAAGAGAGGGGTTTGGGCCCTAAAGAGGAGGGTTTGGGGCCTAAAGAGAGGGGTTTGGGCCCATAAAGAGAGGGGTTTGGGGCCTAAAGAGAAGGGTTTGGGGCCTAAAGAGAAGGGTTTGGGCCCTAAAGAGAGGGGTTTGGGCCCTAAAGAGAGGGGTTTGGGCCCTAAAGAGAAGGGTTTGGGGCCTAAAGAGAAGGGTTTGGGGCGTAAAGAGAGGGGTCTGTGCCCTAAAGAGAAGGGTTTGGGGCCCAAAAAGACGGGTTTGGGCCCCAAAAGAGAAGGGTTTGGGCCCTAAAGAGAGGGGTTTGGGCCCTAAAGAGAAGGGTTTGGGCCCTAAAGAGAAGGGATTGGGCCCTAAAGAGAAGGGTTTGAGGCCTAAAGAGAAGGGATTGGGACCTAAAGAGAAGGGATTGGGCCCTAAAGAGGAGGGTTTGGGCCCTAAAGAGAGGGGTTTGAGGCCTAAAGAGAAGGGTTTGGGGCCTAAAGAGAAGGGTTTGGACCCTAAGGAGAAGGGTTTCGGGCCTATAGGCAAAGGTTTGGACACTAAAGAGAAGTGTTTAGGCCCTAAAGAGAAGGGTTTGAGGCCTAAAGAGAAGGTTTGCGGCCTAAAGGGAGGGGTTTGGGGCATAAAGATAGGGGTTTGGGCACTAAAAAGAAGTGTTTGGGCCCTAAGGAGAAGGGTTTGGGGCCTATAGACAAAGGTTTGGGGCCTAAAGAGAGAGGTTTGGGGACTAAAGAGAAGGGTTTGGGGCCTAAAGAGAGGGGTTTGGGCCCAAAAGAGAAGGGTTTGGGGCCTAAAGAGAAGGGAAGGATTTGTGGCGTAAAGAGAAGGGTTTGGGCCCTAAGGAGAAGGGTTTCAGGCCTATAGACAACGGTTTGGACACTGAAGAGGAGGGTTTGCGCCCTAAAGAGAAGGGTTTGTGGCCTAAAGAGAAGGGTTTGGGCCCTAAGGAGAAGGGTTTCGGGCCTATAGACAAAGGTTTGGGCCCTAAAGAGAGGGGTTTGGGGCCTAAATAGTAGGCAATTAGGCTCTAAAACTGACGGTGGAAGCCCTTTGAAGGAAGTTTTGGACCCCAGAATGAGGTATAGGAGACTGGAAATAACACTGATCTAAAAAATTAGTCTTTGGGCCATAAAAAGCAGGATCTGGATCCAAACTTGAGGTTTTGATAGTAAAACAAATGCTTTGATCTTAAAACTGATGCATTGGGCTCTAAAAAGCAGTTTGGGGTTCGGACCCTTAAAGGAAGCTTTGGGCCCTTACAATGGGGATGTGGACACTCAAATGTGGCTTTGGGTTCCAAAACAATGGCTTTGGGCCCTCAGAAGGGGGTTGGGACATTAAAAGTGGTGCTTTAGGCGAGTGCCATGCGACCGCTGCTGAGAGCAGCCAAAGCACCAGTGTGCCATCAGCACTGCCCCTGGCACAAATCCAGAACGGCACCACAAGGGCCGCTGTGACGAAAATTAACCCTAATTAGTTGTCCCTCCCGGGGTGAAATAAATGACAAACTGCACCGCACAAGTTCCATTCCTGCCCCTTCGGCATCTGCAGCCGCCTGCCCCAGGTCAGCCGGATGCAAATCCTTGTTTCTAAGCACTGCCTTGTCATGTCCCAACTAAAATAGCTCTTTGGGGAAAATAAAAATAAAAATTAAAGCAATCTTGCAGCAAAATAAATTTAGCAAACTTGTCAGTGCTATGGTTTCTTTGGTTTGGTTTAGTGTCTTTTTTTTGCTAATGTGAAAAAAGGAAGTGACCTCCGGACCTCAACCACCACCAGCCTCTAAGCTGAACACAACAGCCCTGGCGTGAGCTGCAGGGATCGCCCAGCTGCCAACATCTCCACCTCTCCCCAGCAAACTTCCCTTGCTCAGTGGAGAGAGGGCAGCATGTCCCACGGCCTCTGGCCTCTCTCTTTCTGCTTCCTGGCATAACAGCTTGGACTTGGGCACCTTGAGAGTGATCCGAGTGCCGTGGGTCAGCAGGATCCAGAGCCCAGCGCTGAATGAGCACCATGAAGGATGCGGTCGTCTGGCGTGGGTTTTGATCTGACCACTGATTTCTGCTGAAAGCTGCCTCCGCGTGCAGAGCATCTGGACGTGACGTCCTCCGTAAGAGGGAGAACATGCATGGAGATGCACATCCCTTCGTTCAACCTCCACCGATAACGCTGCAGAATGAAGTCTGAAAGCGAAAGCAGCCACTTGACCAGCACCAAGGGGGCTCCCAACAGCCCCCACTGCCCCCAGAACTCTGCCTGCCTACAAGGAGACAGCACCCAACAAGGACACACACACCAATCGTTTTCAGGTTTTACTTTTTGAGGTGACGCTTCCAAAGCTCCAGGATCTCAGACTGTGAAGGGGGCCTCTGCGGCCCCAGGTGCCTTGCTCTGGACGGTTCGGGTACCTTTGTCTTGGATGTACCGTCCAGGGTGGGCATCAGCAGGGAGGTGTTATAGTGGGGCCTCAGGGGCAGGCTCTCCTTGGAGCTCGATGGTGATATGATTATTTTGGGGACTTTCTTCACAGTCGGAGGTCTCAAAGGGTGAGACAGCTTCCTGTAGCTTGTCTTCGTTGGAGTTTCTGGCAGTCCACCACCACGGAGGGCTTTCTCCACTGCTTGCTCTTCTCCTGTGACCACCTGAGGTGTCGCTGCCTGTGCTTGGCTCGTCCCTGGTGTTTCATTTCCGGTTATGAGTTTGTCCTGGTCTTGGCTGGCCAAAGGCTGTTTTTTGGCAGGAGGCAGCCCCGGGATCGCTGGCAGCCAGCTGAAAACACATCAGAAAAGTCTGCCTGAGCACACGATGGCATTGAGGCCACATCCTGCACCCACAAGACGTGCGCCTGCTTGCACACCAGTGGCCCCATCCCACCCCTCCGGGTGCTGCCTTCAGCACTGCGGGGCAGCCCCAGCCTGGAGTGTTTGGGAAGAAAACAACCACGTAGAGCTCCGGCTGTGAGCCTCCAGCCTCACCTGATCCCAGACTTCTTCCCGTTCTCCGCTGCTTTTGTTTCCTTCAGCCATGGGATCTCGTATTTGGGGATACTCGAGCGCACAGTGAAAGGCAGGTCGAGCAATCCCGCTGAGGCTGGAAAGGACGGACGTGGTCAGAAGTGGGGTGCTGCTGCTGCCGACATCGTTCCCAGGGGGGTGCACAGGGTCTCGGATCCCCATCCTCCTGCCCTACCCACACACAGGCACCTTGGCCACTTCCCATCCCAGGGCTCGGTTTTGGGGAAGCCACCGAGATGTCGGGACAAAAGCCTGTGCCCAGCTGGCGGGCAGAAGCTTTGGGTCAAGCTGGGGCATTTGGAGCACCCTCACCAGGACATGAGCCCACTGGATCACAGAATTTGGCTGCCCGTGCCACGGGAAGGAGCCGGCCGCTGCTTTACCTTTCTTGCCTTGGCTGAGAGGTGGCAAGACCCCATCTTTCTTTTTCTTCTCCTCCCCGGGGAGTTTTCCTGAGGCCTTGGCGGGTTTCCTGGATGATGATTTGGGCACCAACTCCACGTCGAACCTGCACGCAAGGAGAAGACCCTGGTGTGACCTTCGGCACCAGCAGCCCTTTCTGCTCTCCATCATCGCCTGCTCATGGGCACGTTTTCACATTCCATGAAGGCCATTTTTGGCCAAACAGCACCGAACTGGAGCTGAGCAGCTGCATCGAGCAGCCAACTCGGCAAACATACTCACTCGGGGAAGATGACGACACGGCCAGAGGACATCAGGGAGGCCACGACTGCCAGCCGGGACACCACGGTGTCCATCAGCTGCGGGACCTGCAGGGGGGAGCACGGAGGTGTGAGGACATCCCTGGTGGTGGGGATCCCAAGACCCCAGAGCGGGCAGGACCGTCACTTTGGCCTGGCCCAAGCCATTCGGACACCACCTTTGGATTGCCCGGACCAAAACAAACCCCTCACCTTCAAAACCGCATTCTGAAGGTCCTCCTTTCCACACAGCATCTCCAGGAAGTCATAGTAGAATTTCATCTCCACCCCGGTGCCTTCGATGAGGAGCACCCCCACGTCCCTCAGGACGAGGGCGATGTTCTCCCCCTCCCGCAGGCACTGGGAGATGAGGGATATGGTGCCTCGGATGCAGCTGTCAGCTTTCTGCCAGGACACGCAGGCATTCGCCGCCACCTCGGCACGTCTCAGAGGCTCCAGCTTCTTATGGGCTGGAAAACCACACGGAGGGGATGGTGTCGGTCACCCGGCGGCCCTTCACGCATCTTCCCCACGCGCTGCTCGTTGCAGCCATCACCCAAATTGCCCCAGCTTTGGGCTGGCTCCATGGACCTGGCTTTTGAGCACGGAGGGGATGCCCCGTGTGCCCCGGCCGTACAGCCAGCAAGGTTTCATCCACCGCCTTACCTGGCAGGCTGCCCTTGCTATCCACAAGGTGGTGCGTGTTTATGAGGTTGGTGGCCAGGTGAAACACCGGCCACTGCAAAATCACAGCCCTGTCCCCAGCTTGGATCTGTTTCTGGATTATGTCGAAGGAGCCGAGAGTGGGAATTCGGACGCCCTGCGCGTGGAAGAGAAGGGCCGAAGGGTGAGGACCGGCCGGAGGAAGAGCTGGAGGTGGCCCCATCCCCGTCCTCTCCCTCCCCTTGCCCTTCCGAAAATGCTCTGCTGGAGTCAAGGCAGAAGCAGCTTGAGGGGACCCAGGGGCTTCCAATGGCTGGGATCAGCCCTGAGACACGACACCACCTACCACAACTGATACCGTGCTTGCGTGGTGCCTATCAGTCCCTCGGTGAGGACTTTTGGGGTGAGTTTTCTGCTTTCTGGTGAGGGGAAGAGTCACTGCAGTCCGTGGCCCTGGGCCGTAGGGACTGCACACTTCTCCAAGCAGAGAAGTTGGACGCGGCGCCAACCCACCTTGCATTGCAGGAGCTGCTGCAGCACGTAGCCGGCCACCGTATTCCAGACGTCTGTTTGCTCTGGAAGGCAAAGGAAAACCTGGTCACAGTGTCTGGTGGTCCCACACCTCCAGCAGCAGCCCCAGACCCGGGGTTTGGTGCCTGGTCATGCTGGGTCTGGTGGTCCCACAGCTCCAGCACCCCCAGACCTGGGGTTCGGTGGCAGATGAAAAGCCCCAACGGAGACACCCTGGGATGGCTCCAGCACTGGGTCTCGCCCAAGGAAAGCCCCAAATGTGGTTCACAACAACAGTCCCGTGGTGCTGGGGGTGCCCGTACCTTTGGTGGTGACGTTGGGCATCAGGCACCTGCGCTGCATGCTGTCCCAGAGTTCTATCCGGGTCGACTTCATGCAGGAGGATTTCCTCGCCTTGGCAGAGGTCGCGTTCTGGCTCATCTCTGCACTCATCCTCTGAACAATCCAGAGTGCAGGACAGGCGCCCACGTCCCCTTTTATACCCCAGCCAGCCAGGCCGTGTCACGGGGCCACTGTGACACGGCCACTGCTCTGCTGTGACACGGCCACCAGTGGCCGGCTGACCAGGGAGACTTGGGTCATAAGGCGCCAGCACCTCCCAGTCCACACCAGGTGTTTTGTGATTGTGGTTCAAGATGTTTCAAGGCCCCTGGATCTTTCTCAGATAAACTCTGACGACTTAAAGATGCGTCCTGTTAATACAAAAGGGTGTGATGGTGAGTGGAGAAGTGCGCTTTGGGTGGCTTTGTCCTTCTGTGGATCTCCACGTGCATTGTTTAAGCTGGTCAAGGAGTAATTATCATACCTACGGGCACAATAACACTGCCATACCTCTCTGTTTTGGGCCACCTCACTTGACGTGGGGTTGCTGTGTGATGGGTAGGACTGGTTTTGGGATGAGCACGAATACCGCAGTGTAATACCGCAGAATAACTCAGTGGTCTGGTGCCGTGCATACGGAGCTACTTCTATCACAGAGAAACCATTGAGGTCTGGGGGGCTTGAACTCACCAGATGTCTGCTAGGAAATGCCTAGCCTTCAGTAGGGCTTTTGACCCCATTTCCCACAGCATTCTCCTGGAGAAAATGGCTGCTCGAGGCCTGGACGGGTGTACGCTTCGTTGGGTTAAAAATCTGGGCCCAAAGAGTCGTGGTGAATGGGGTTAAATCCAGCTGGAGGCCGCTCACTGGTGCTGTCCCCCAGTGCCCACTATTGGGGCCACCGGATCCCGGCCAGCAGCAGGGTTTTGCTCCTAAGCTCTGCCAGGCCCACCCAAAAAGCCCTGCTCTTCCCAACACGCCTCCAAAGCAGCACCCAGCTGCAAACAAACCCTCTCCCCTCTGGCCACGAGCAGCCTCCTGCTTTGTTAGGCCTTCCCCACGCTGACAGGAGACGTGGCCTGGTGTGTCTGCGTGTCAGCAGAAGACACTATGGCACTGGAAAATGAGGTATTTGCAGCTAGTGAAGGAGGAGCCAAAGGTGGCAACTGAGCCAGCCCGTGGCTCAAAACTAAGGGCTCTGTGGAGAGCCCCCCTGGCCCCATAATTCTGCTTTCCTACAAGGCGCCAGCCCCCAGGAATGATGCAGACGTGGGTCACCCACCTCTTTGGCCACCTCAGGTGCAGCTCTCGCTACGCCGGGCACCCCAAGCCCTGCTCAGGGTGGCCAGGGCCACGGCCTGGAGAGCCCTGCTCTGGCCTTTGGTGGCTGAAACTGCACGGACCTGGCCCCCTTGAGTGTCACCGGCACCAAATGGAGGTGGAGCTGGGCTCCTCGTGCAGGCCGGCCAACGCTGCCAGCTCTGGAGGTTCTTGCAGCACTGGCCAGAACTTCTCAGCCCGCAGCTTCAGCACTCTTCTTGACTTGGACCTCGGTGGCTGAAGTCTGGCTGCCTTCTCACTGGGATGCTCAGATATGCTGTCCTCAGAGCTCGATGACGATAATACGGCTATTACGGGTGTTCTCAGCAGGACTGGGACTCCCCATGGGTACAGGAGCTTTTCTTGCATGGTTTCTGGCTCTTCACAGGGGCCTCTCACTGCTTCTTGTCCTTCTTTGCGCCGCTGAAGTTTCGCAGCCTTCACTTGACCCAGCTCTTGTGCTTGGGGCCTATGGATGCGGTTTTGTCCTGTGGTGGGCTGCCGAAAGCCTGCTTTTTGGCAGCGTAAGCCCCCGGGATCACTGGCAGCTGGCTGAAAGAACACATCAAGAGCAGTCGACCTGAGCACACGATGGCATTGGGGCCGCATCCTGCAGCAGGCTTAGGACGCACCCTGCTCTACTTGGAGTGGTTCAGGAGTACAGAGATAATAAGGACAGTTAACTGGAGAAACAGGGAAAGAAAGAGGTGAATAAATAGCCCTGCAGCTGCTCCAAGGGCAAGGCGAAAGGCCAGCCCAGCTCAGCTCGGCTCTGCCTTGCTCTCTTCCCTTCCCTTCCCTTCTCCCTTATGGCCTGGGGGAAAAAGCTCCAGCAGCCTCTGCTCCCCCTGCACGGAGCTGCCCTCCCTCTCTCCGCCTGCACTCGCAGCCTCTCCTTTCCCTCCTCCAGGGACATTCCCATCCACAAAGGCCCGAGGAGGGAAAAAGGAGCCAAGGAAGGCTCCCCAACACAGCCCCACTTCCCCCACCAGCTCGCGATGACTCCAGACGCCGCCCAGCACCAAAACCCCATTCTGCCCAGAAGCCACCCGCCTGCTCTCTCCAACCGGTGAGCTGGGAGCAGAGCAGAAATCGAGGCATGGCACGCCGTGACGATGCCTTACTGCTCCGAAAGGAACGGCCAGGGCAGGACACCAGCAGCACAGCTCCATCGCCAAGGGACACCCAAGGCTTCTGCGCCTTCCCCAAAGCGCTCCCAGACACGGACAGCAGGGGACTGAAGCCAGGAGGAGGCTGCAAGAACAACCCCCAACCGCCCTGACCGCTGCTTCTCCAGGCGCTGCCATCTGACGCCTGCACAAGGTGCTAAATCCCCAGGCACCAACAGCACCGTGCAGCCAGCTGCCACAAGGCAGCACCACGTCCCAAACACATGGCCTTCTGGAGGAATTTGGGGGCTTGGCAATGGAAAATGTGAAGAAAAGATGCACAGGAGACTGGGTAAGACGCAAATCTCGCAGCGGGAAACAAATGAGCACCATCGCCAGCAGCTGGAGCACTGCCCTGCATCCCGCACAGCTCGGCGCACACGCCATACACCGCCCTGGTGATGGCACCAGCTCAGGAGAACGTCCTCGTCCCACAGCCCCAAGCACAGGAGGGACAGCAGAGGACAGCAGGCGGCACTCTGGGCTGCGAGACGCTGACCAGGAGGAAAACAAAGCCTACATGGGAAAACACAGGTACATCGCGAGCAGCTGAGCACTCAACCACCTCTCGCAGGATGTTCCTGATATTTTCATGCATCTCCTTCCTGGTGGTCATCCTTCTGCACTCTGACAAATAACCTGGCCTGGTGTGTTTCATGTCTGAAACTCTTAGAGGAGGGCATGGGTCATAGAAACGAGGGTTTCAGCCCAAACCATTTTGCACTAAATAATGGGAGATTGTGCCCAAAAATCAGGCTTTGGACACTTCCGCAGAGGATGTGGACCCTAGAAATTAGCTGTTGGTCCCCAAATTGAAGCTTTTGACACAAAGAATGGGGTTTTGGACGTTGCAAGAGAGAGGTTGGCCCCTCTAAGTATGCTCTGAAGCAGCAGGAGAGGCTTTGGGACTGAAAAAGGCAGGTTTGGACATTATATGGCTGCTTTCCACTCTCAAAATGAGGCTTTCAGCTTTCCACATCAGTGTTGAGACTCTAGATACTACAAATTGGGCTTTGGCACTGCAGTGTGGGGTTTAAACACTTAAAGGAGGGCTTGTGCCATAGAAACGAGGGTTTCAGCCCAAACCATTTGGACACTCAAAAGCACTGCGTGGTCACCACAAGGAGGGCTCCGACTCCCCAGTAGGCCTCTGGGCCCTAAAATGAAGCTCCGCACTCCGAAGGCCAGGCCAGGGGCACTCCAGAAGATTCCTCCCTTTCTGCAGACCCCCGCATGGCGGCTGGGCGGCGCCCTCAGCACCAGTGCCCGTGCTCACGGCCCTGCGGCTCGCTGGGAGATGGAGTCCCCCAGCATGGCCGCCGGGACACGGCCTGAGGAGGGGAAATGGAGGAAGAACCAGCACCTGGAACTCCTCCAGGCGGGAGGGGAAACCCTGGCCCAGCTCAGCTCGGCTCTGCCTTGCTCGCCTGCCTTCCCTCCTCCCGTAGGGTGGAAGCTCAGGCGGTCTCTGCTCCCCGTCTGCCGCTGCCAACAAGGGGGGTTCCTTCCCGGAGAGGCCATGAAAAAGATCCCGCAGAGCGAAAATGTCCCAGGGGAACGTCCCTGACATGGCCCCGCTTCCAGCACGGCTTGGGCTGATTGCAGAGCCACAGCCCACATGGAAAACTTCATCCTGATACCGGTGAGACCGCATCGTGAACAAATCAGAACTCAGCCATCTTTCACAAAACATTCCTCATGTTTTCCTCCATCTCATGGTCCTCACGGTCCAAAGACTGATGGATTTCTGGAAAACAAGAGAAACGCCTCTGAGTCAGCACTGCCACTTTTTGGAGCTCTTTGCCCACACGCAGACCCCGGGCATGGCTTCAGGCCACAACACCGAGGGCAGGGCCGCCATTTCCCTCCCTCCCTTTACCCCTTCACCAGACCCCGGCCAGCAGCAGGGTTTTGCTCCTAAGCTCTGCCAGGCCCACCCAAAAAGCCCTGCTCTTCCCAACACGCCTCCAAAGCAGCACCCAGCTGCAAACAAACCCTCTCCCCTCTGGCCACGAGCAGCCTCCTGCTTTGTTAGGCCTTCCCCGCGCTGACAGGAGACGTGGCCTGGTGTGTCTGCGTGTCAGCAGAAGGGAGGACAGCACTGCAAAAGGAGGGACCTGTGTCTGATGGCTGCAGGGAATGCAGCCATCCCATCGACCAGAACCAAGGGGGCTCCCATCAGTCCCCACTGCCCCAAAAACTCTGCCTTCTTACAAGGAGACAGCACCCAGCAAGGACTCAAATGTGAATCCACAGCTTCTCCCTGCCACTACCTCAAAGGAGGTTGGAGCAGGGTAGGGATCATTCCAATGATTCTATTGTTCAAAATATTGCTTTGGTCTGAAAAATTATCATTTGGGGCCAAAAGGAGGGCTTTTGACCCCCAAAGGGAAGCTTTAGACCATAAAAAGAACGTTTGGGCTGCGAAAATGAGGGCTTAGGTCCTAAGAATGAGACTTTGAGGCTTTTGACTCTAAAAATGAGACTTTGGATAATATAGTGATTGGGCTCAAAAAATGATGATTTGGACATGAAAATTTGAGGCTTTGAACATTAACATGAGGTTTTGGTTCATATATGAGACTTTGTGCGCTAAAAATGGAAGTTTGGAAAGACAAAAGAGGCTTTGGATCTTAACGTTGGTCTTGACCCTGAAAATGAATCTTTAGACAGTAAAATGAGGCTTTGTACTGACTGACTGATGGTTTTAACCGTAATATTGAGGCTTTGGACTGATCAAATGAGCATTTTGGCCCTAAAAACATGACTTTGAGTAATGAAAATGAGGCTCTGGACCCTAAAAATGAGGTTTTAGTTACAAACAGATGACACTCTGGTGCCTAAAATGAAGATTTGGATGACAAAAATGAGACTTTAGACTCTAAAATGAGGGTGTGAGCTTAACACTGAGCTTGGATTCTCAGTGGAGGCTCTGGACACTGAAAATGAGGCTTTGAATCCTGAAACTGGAGCTTTGGCCCCTCCAAAAGGGGCTGTGGGGTCAAAGAATGAGGCTCTGTGTCCTAAACATGAGGCTTTGGACTGAGCAAAGGAGGATTTGAGCCCTAAACATGAGGCTTTGGAAACTGAAAATGAGGCTCTGGACTCTAAAAGCAAAAGTTCACATGCTGGTGGAGTTCATGGTCTTGACGGTTACGGGCCTGGTGAAGAGTAAAGCCTGGACTCTGAATTTTAGGAGAGCAAAATTCCAGTTGTTTAAAGAATTAGTGGATGAGATGATCCCTTGGGAAATTGTGTGTAGGTGTAAATGAAATGAATGGAGCTGGCAACTTTTTAAGGACAATTCAAAGGATCATAGAATCACAGAATATCCTGAGTTGGAAGGGACCCACAAGGATCAGAGAATCATAGAATGGCTCGGGTTGGAAGGGACCTTAAAGATCATCCAGTTCCAACCCCCCTGCAATGGGCAGGGATGCCCCCCACTAGATCAGGATGCCCGGGGCCTCATCCAGCCTGGCCTTGAACACCTCCAGGGATGGGGCATCCACAGCCTCTCTGGGCAACCTGTTCCAGTGCCTCACCACGCTCTGAGTGAAGAATTTCGTCTTCATTTCTAATCTAAATCTCCCCTTTTAGTTTAAAACCATTCCCTCTTGTCCTGTCATTGTCTGCCCAAGCAAAAATTTGCTCTCCATCTTTTTTATAAACACCCTGTAAGTACTGAAAAGCTGCAACGAGGTGAGGCTCACCGGTCTGTAGTTCCCCAGGTCCTACCCTTTTTAAAAATAAGAGTGATGTTTCCCTTTTTCCAGCCACCAGGGACTCACCTGACTGCCAGGGCTTGTCAAATGCGATGGGGAGAGTCTTGGCAACTCCACCAGCCAGTTCCTTCAGGACCCTGGGATGCACGGCATCGGGTCCCATGACCTTGTGTATGGTCATGGTCCTCAGGTGGTCCTGAACCCAACCTTCACTTACAGTCGAAGGGATTTGGGTCCCCCACTCCCTGCCAAGAGCTTCAGGGACTTGAGAGATGGAGGAAGAGTGACAGCCAGTAGAGACTAGGCAAAAAAAAAAATAAAATGTTGAGTATTTCAGCCATCCCTACAAGTCTGGTGGCAGTCCTGTACACTTCCCGGGCCATGTCTCTACGAGCAAACTAGAGAGGACAGGACAAACTAGAGCGATGGGTGATCACCAACTGTATGAAGTCTGGATTCTCCACCCAGAGGTGGTCGCACACTGGGACAGGCTCCCCAAGGCAGTGGTCACAGCACCGAGCCTGCCGGGGTTCAAGAAGCCTTTGGACAACGCTCTCAGACATGTGGTCTGATTTTTTGGGTGGTCCTCTGAGGACCCAGAAGTTGGATTTGGTGATTCTATCCTCGGCAGCCTCGCTGAGATGATCGGCCTTGGGGCAGGTGCGTTGTGCACCCCAGGCCCCCTGTTTTGGGGGCACTCCTGTCTCTGAAAGTTGCCATAAATCCTGAAGCAGAAGTGGGTTTCACAGGTCCCAAAGGCTCATTTTTGGCATCAGAGCTTTGGTTTTGGGTTTCGAAGCTTTCAGCTGAGCATCCACAGCTGCATTTTAAGGGCCCAGACCCTCATTTTCAGAACCCGAAGCCTCCTTTTAGGGTCCAGCCCCCATCTGAAGGGGCCAAGCCAAGCCATGAGCACCTCTGGCTGTGTTGTCCGAGAAAAATTTTGGATTCGTTACGGATGCAATGAGCTAATTCAGACACTAGGTCGAGATATTGTTTTATGTCAGAACTGCACAAGCCTGGGTACCACCGGCTGGTTTCCCACCAAGCTGGCACACCTAAAGGTTTTCCACACCACCCTTTGTACAGTCTCTTATCGCTTCATTTATGTATTAGCACAATCCTCTAGCTCCTAATTGTTTTTGTAATTAGCATACTGCTGACATGATGAAATCATTCCCTGCATCCTCAGAGGGGAAGGGTCCTCTGTCGGGCCAGGGTCTAGGGGTGTGATTTTTAGGATTATAATGAGGATAGCTCACAAGAGTTCATATTATTATATCTTATCATTGTTTTTTCAGCCAATTGTTTCCAACAAGTTGATTTTTAACAAACTCAAGGGCATGCGTGTCTGACTTTTCCTTACAAAATGGTCTTCCTGATTGAATAGTTTCTTAGGTATTCATCCTTCAGATATCCTCAAGGCCTGGCCATCTTTGTGCTTGCCTTGAAAGCATATTTTACGTCTTTTCTCATGGAACAAAGCCAATGAAACAAAATTGGCTTTTGTGTGGCCATAACTGGGAAGGGAGGGGCTTGAGGCTCTCCCCCTGTCTAAAATGTCCCCCCTTCCCCATTTTCTCCCCATTTCTCCCAGGTGCCCCCCCTCCAAGGGGATCTGGGTTTCCCCCCCATTACAGGGGACCCCCAGATGTCCCCCCCAGACAGCTCTGTCTTCTCTATGACCCCCCCCTCCCCTTAGGGGACCTCAGTGCCCCCCCTCCCGGGGACCAACGCCATGGTGGAGGAGCTGGTGCCACTGCTGGAGCCCCCCCGACTGAAGTCTTCCTCGACCTCTGGAACATGTGAGTGGGGATGGGGGGGGTGACAGGGGTGACAGGGACAGGGGGTGACCTCGCTGTTGTCCCCTCCTCCAGGCTCCCTGATAACATGCACTCGTTGTCCCCCCCCAACAATCCCCTGGCCATAGTAAGTGGGGGGTCCCAGTGTCCCCAGAGGGACCCAGGGCTCTGGGCGCTCCTTCCCCAAGGGACCCGCAGGTCCCCAAAGGACCCCACGCGTCCCCAAAGGACCCCAGCACCTGTGTGTCCCCAACGGGGTCCTGGATTTCCAGGGGTCCCCAAAAAACACCCAGGCCTGTGGGTGCTTCTCAAAAGGGGCTGTGGCACCCAGCTGTCCCCAGAAGGGACCTGGGTGTCCCCAGTGAGGGCCTGGGTGTCTGGCTGTGCTCCCAAAAGTGTCCCCAAGGGACCCTGGGCTCTGGGTGATGCCTGAAAAGGACCCGTGTGTCCCCAGAGAGACGTGGGTGTCCCCAGAAGGCACCCAGACTTCCAGCTGCTCCTTCCCTGAAGGACTCGGCTGTCCCCAAAAGGGACCTGGATGACTCCAAAAAGGAACCCTGGCCCCCAGCTGTCCCCAAAAGGGGCTTGGGTGTCCCCAAAAGGGACCTGGATGACCCCAAAAAGGGACGCTGGCACCCAGCTGTCCCCAGAATGGGTTTGGGTGTCCCCAGAGGGACATCTAGCTGTCCCCAAAAGAGAGCTGGGTGTCTGGGTGTGCTTCCAAAAGGGGCCTGTGACCTGGCCACTGATCGAGCAGACAGGAACAATCTCGTGGATAATTAAGGGCAGCCTGCCAGGTAAGGCAGTGGATGAAACCTTGCTGGCTGCACGGCCGGGGCACACGGGGCATCGCCTCCGTGCTCAAAAGCCAGGACCATGGAGCCAGCCCAAAGCTGGGGCAATTTGGGTGATGGCTGCAACGAGCAGAGCGTGGGGAAAAAAGAAGGCAGTAAGCACTTCCTCCGTTTAGGCTGAAACCCCCTTTTATGGCCCAAGCCCTCCTTTAAGAGTCTCAAACCCCCACTTTGAAGTTCCACAGCCTAATTCAAAGTATCCACAGTCCCATTCCTGTGTTCAAACACCAACATTGAAAGCTCAGAACCTCATTTTGAGAGTGGAACGCAGCCATATAAGGTCCAAACCTGCCTTTTTGGGGGTCTAAAGCCTCTCCTGCTGCTTCAGAGTATACTTAGAGGGGCCAGAAGCTGGCCCCAGTACTGGGCCCTGGGGGACAGCACCAGTGACCGGCCTCCAGCTGGATGTAACTCCATTCACCACAACTCTTTGGGCCCAGCCACCCAGTCAGTTTTTAACTCAACGAAGCGTAAACCTGTCCAGGCCTTGAGCTGCCAGTTTCTCTATGAGAATGGTGTGGGAAATGGTGTCAAAAGCCCTTCTAAAGTTTAGGCAGACTGCATCCACAGCCTTTCCCTCATCCACTGAGCACATCACATTGTCGTAGAAGGAGATGAGGTTTGACAATCAGGACCTGCCTTTGATAAACCTGTGCTGACTGGGCCTGATCGCCTGGTTGTCCTTAAGTGCCATGTGGTGGCACTCAGGATAATCTGCTCCATGAGCTTCCCTGGCACCGAGGTCAGACTGACAGGCCTGCAGTTCCCCGGATCCTCCTTCTGCCCCTTCTTGTAGATGCACGTCACATTTGCTGGCCACCAGTCGGCTGGGACGTCCCTGAAACAGCCCTCTCTGGGCTGGTTCTTCCTCCATTTCCCCTCCTCAGGCCGTGTCCCGGCGGCCATGCTGGGGGACTCCATCTCCCAGCGAGCCGCAGGGCCGTGAGCACGGGCACTGGTGCTGAGGGCGCCGCCCAGCCGCCATGCGGGGGTCTGCAGAAAGGGAGGAATCTTCTGGAGTGCCCCTGGCCTGGCCTTCGGAGTGCGGAGCTTCATTTTAGGGCCCAGAGGCCTACTGGGGAGTCGGAGCCCTCCTTGTGGTGACCACGCAGTGCTTTTGAGTGTCCAAATGGTTTGGGCTGAAACCCTCGTTTCTATGGCACAAGCCCTCCTTTAAGTGTTTAAACCCCACACTGCAGTGCCAAAGCCCAATTTGTAGTATCTAGAGTCTCAACACTGATGTGGAAAGCTGAAAGCCTCATTTTGAGAGTGGAAAGCAGCCATATAATGTCCAAACCTGCCTTTTTCAGTCCCAAAGCCTCTCCTGCTGCTTCAGAGCATACTTAGAGGGGCCAGCTTCTCTTTTGTAACGTCCAAAACCCCATTCTTTGTGTCAAAAGCTTCAATTTGGGGACCAACGGCTAATTTCTAGGGTCCACATCCTCTGCGGAAGTGTCCAAAGCCTGATTTTTGGGCACAATCTCCCATTACTTAGTGCAAACACTCATTTTTTTTTTGCTGGTGGTGATGTCATTGGTGGTCATGTCGGCGGTGGCCGTGTCCCAGTGGCCCCGTGACACGGCCTGGCTGGGGTACAAAAGGGGGAGGTGGGCGCCGGGTCCTGCACTCTAGATTGTCCGGAGGATGAGCGCAGGGAAGAACCCGCGAGTGACCTTTGCCAACGACGTGAAACCCGCCTGCGTGAGGTGGACCCAGATGGATTTCTGGGATGGGATGAAGCATGGATGCTTGATGCCCCAAATCACTGCCAAAGGTACGGGCACCCCCGGCACCGCAGGAGTGTGGCTGACCCACATTTGGGGCTTTCCGTGGGGGGGACGCGGCTCTGCAGTCATCTCTGGGGAGTCTCTGTTTGGGGCCGGAGATGTGATGGCTCTTTTCATCTGCCACCAAAACGCGAGGCTGGGGGTGCTGGGAGGGTGGCAGCCACCAGACGCAGAGCGTGACCTGATTTTCTTTGCCTTCCAGATCAAAAATCTGTCTGGGATGCAGTGTCTGTCTACATCCAGGAGCACCTCTTGCTTCACCAGGTAGGTTGGCACCCACGTCGCCCTTGTTCCCCTCCTCAAAAGCAGGAAACTCACCCCAAAAGTCCCCACCAAGAGACCAATAGGTATCGCACAAGCGCGGTGTTGCTTGTGGTAGGTGGTGTGGTATCTCAGGGCTGATCCCAGTCGCTGGAAGCCCCTGGATCCCCTCAGCCTGGCTTCCAGCATCGGGAAGGGCACAGCAGGACCTGAAGCACCGTCCCTGGATGGGACCACCTCCGGCTCTTCCTCCAGCTGATCCTTAACCTTCGTCCCTTCTGTTCTCGTCCACTTGCAGGGTGTCCGTATTCCTGCCCTTGGCTCCTTTGATGTTGTCCCCAAATGGGTCAAGGTTGGGAATGAGACAATAATTTTCCTGAAGCCTGTGTTTTACATGGCCAGGAACCTTATAGTTTCTCACAACCTCATGGACAACAAGGAGTACCTGCCAGGTAAGAGGGTGCATGAATCACTTGCTGCGTGGATGCTCCCCTCCCTGGATCTCAGATGCTTCTCAGAAGTAAAGTGTCCCCTGCACGGAGCAGGTCCCAAACCGAAGCCTTTCTGGGCGATGACTGCAATGAGCAGCACCTGGGGAACACGCGGGGAAGGGCCGCTGGTGACCGACTCCATCCCTCTTGTTTGGTTTTCTAGGCCATAAGGAGCTGGAACCCCTCAAATTTGGTGAGGTGGCTGCAGCTGCCTCTGTGTCCTGGAAGAAGGTGGAGGGCTGCATCCAAGGCACAATGTCCCTCATCTCTCGCTGCGTGGGGAAGGGGGAGAACATCGCCCTCGTCCTGACGGACGTAGGGGTGCTCCTCATCGAAGGCACAAAGGAAATTCTATTATGAATTCCTGGAGGTGTTGTCTGGGAAGGAGAACCTTCAGAAGGTGAGGGTTTTGTTTTCCCCACGGCCTGGGCAGCCTCACAAGGGTGCAGTAGCAATGCCTGCCCTTGGCCCACCCGTACCTCTTGGGTTGGATCTCTTGGCCAACCTCTTGGGGTGGCCAAGAGCTGTGGTCCTGCTGGCTCCCGCTGCCCTGGGCTCCTCCAGGACCGAGTGCCTCGGCCAGGCAGAGGACATTTGCCATCTCCATGCTCCTCCACTGCAGGTCCCCCAGCTGATGGACGTGGTGGTGTCGCGGCTGGAACCCGTGGCCTCCCTGACCTTCTCTGGCCGTGTCATCATCTTTCCTAAGTAAGTATGTTTGCGGCTGTGGCCGCTGCTCCGGTTCGGTAGCGTTTGCTCCTTGCACCCATGGGTGCCCAGCCATGGGGACACAGGGCAGCAACTGCTGTTGGTGTCCCCGTGCTGCGGTCATTGCTGTGAGGTAGATCTGATGGGACAGATGGAGGAACTGAGGCAACGTCTGCTTCCCATCGAGGGCTGGGCTTCTTTGCTGGGTGACCCCATTCCCCAGGACAGTCCTTGGGGATGGGGCCTTTATGGCAATGTGAAAATGTCTCCGTGAGCGGGTGAGCGTGGAGAGTAGCAAGGGCTGGTGGTGCCATGGGTCACGTCAATCTCTTCTCCTTGTGCCAGGTTTGAAATGGAGAGTGTGCCCAAACCACCACCACGCAGAGGCCATCTCAAGGCCCATGATGGTGACAAGCAGAAGAAGGAAGGGGCTTTGCCAGCTCTCAGGCAGGGCAAGAAAGGTAAAGCAGCTTCTGGCTCCTTTCCACAGCATGGGCTGCCAACTTTTGTGATCTGTGGGGAAAATCTCTTCTGTGGTGATGCTCTTCTGACGATGTCTTTCCTTCACAATTCCAGTGGGATTTTTGTCCCTCAGCCGCTCACAGATGACAACACAAGCGGCCTCTCAGCAGTGGGAAAAGGCGGTGATAAAGCAGAGGACGGCCTTGCTCAGGTGAGGATGGAGGGACCGGAGGGGTGGGATGGGGCTGCCGGGAGCCCTCCACTTCTCAGGGCTGCCCCCTTTGTGCTGCAACCATGGGGGATGCCTGGGGGGCGCAGGCTGCGGCCCCAATGCCGTTGCTCACTCAGGCAGAGCTGACCCGGATTTTCCTTTCAGCAAGCTACCAGCGATCCCGGAGCTGCTTCCTCAGAAGGGCAGAGGCCCACCACAGGGCAAATCTGCAAGCAGAGGCCAAGCAGGAGACCTGGGCCGAGCAAAGGCAGCCAAAGGCTGGAGGTTCGGAAGGGAAGGAGCAGAGAAATTTCTCTGTGAAGCCGAAATGCTGAAGGCAGCTGCAGGAAGGCGCTCCCACCCTCGAGAGGCCACCACGCTGACGGTCCCTGTCATAAGCATCCTATCGCCAGTGAGCTCGGAGGCCAGCCTCCCCGAGGAACCCACCTACAATGTCTTTAAACTACAGCCACCGAGGGGCGAGGCAGTGCAGCTGCTAAAATCGAGGCCCGAGTCTTTCTGGTCGCTGATGAAAGAACCTCAGAAGAAGGTGCTGTCAGCACACAGCACAAAGAGCCCCCAGACGCTGCCACCGCTGTGTGAAGCGCCCGTGTCACTGCAGCCCTATCCACCAAAGGGCAGACCAGGGATCTCCAGGACGGAGAGGCCCTGGCCACACTGATCAGGGCTTGCAGTGCCCTGAGGAGAGATCGTTCCTCTGGAGGAGGCCGGACAGGTATGGGATTCGAAGAACCATAGGAGCATTTAGGTTTGAAAAGCCCTCTGCGATGATCAAGTCCAACCATGAACCTAGCACTGCCAAGTCTGCCACTAAACGATGTCTGTAAGCATCAGATCTCCACATCTTCTGAATACCTCCAGTGATGGTGACTCAACAACATCCCCGGGCCCCTGTACCATTGCCCTACAAGGCTTTCAGCGAAGAAATGTTTCCTAATATCCAACCTTAACCTCCCCTGGGGTAACTTGAGACCATTTCAATGTTCTGTCGCTTGTTGCGTGGGAGAAGATCCCTACCCTGCACAACCTCCTCTGAGGTAATGGTAGGGAGAAGTTGTAGATTCCTCCTTTTGCAGTGCTGTCCTCCCTTCTGCTGACACGCAGACACACCAGGCCACGTCTCCTGTCAGCGTGGGGAAGGCCTAACAAAGCAGGAGGCTGCTCGTGGCCAGAGGGGAGAGGGTTTGTTTGCAGCTGGGTGCTGCTTTGGAGGCGTGTTGGGAAGAGCAGGGCTTTTTGGGTGGGCCTGGCAGAGCTTAGGAGCAAAACCCTGCTGCTGGCCGGGGTCTGGTGAAGGGGTAAAGGGAGGGAGGGAAATGGCGGCCCTGCCCTCGGTGTTGTGGCCTGAAGCCATGCCCGGGGTCTGCGTGTGGGCAAAGAGCTCCAAAAAGTGGCAGTGCTGACTCAGAGGCGTTTCTCTTGTTTTCCAGAAATCCATCAGTCTTTGGACCGTGAGGACCATGAGATGGAGGAAAACATGAGGAATGTTTTGTGAAAGATGGTTGAGTTCTGATTTGTTCACGATGCGGTCTCACCGGTATCAGGATGAAGTTTTCCATGTGGGCTGTGGCTCTGCAATCAGCCCAAGCCGTGCTGGAAGCGGGGCCATGTCAGGGACGTTCCCCTGGGACATTTTCGCTCTGCGGGATCTTTTTCATGGCCTCTCCGGGAAGGAACCCCCCTTGTTGGCAGCGGCAGACGGGGAGCAGAGACCGCCTGAGCTTCCACCCTACGGGAGGAGGGAAGGCAGGCGAGCAAGGCAGAGCCGAGCTGAGCTGGGCCAGGGTTTCCCCTCCCGCCTGGAGGAGTTCCAGGTGCTGGTTCTTCCTCCATTTCCCCTCCTCAGGCCGTGTCCCGGCGGCCATGCTGGGGGACTCCATCTCCCAGCGAGCCGCAGGGCCGTGAGCACGGGCACTGGTGCTGAGGGCGCCGCCCAGCCGCCATGCGGGGGTCTGCAGAAAGGGAGGAATCTTCTGGAGTGCCCCTGGCCTGGCCTTCGGAGTGCGGAGCTTCATTTTAGGGCCCAGAGGCCTACTGGGGAGTCGGAGCCCTCCTTGTGGTGACCACGCAGTGCTTTTGAGTGTCCAAATGGTTTGGGCTGAAACCCTCGTTTCTATGGCACAAGCCCTCCTTTAAGTGTTTAAACCCCACACTGCAGTGCCAAAGCCCAATTTGTAGTATCTAGAGTCTCAACACTGATGTGGAAAGCTGAAAGCCTCATTTTGAGAGTGGAAAGCAGCCATATAATGTCCAAACCTGCCTTTTTCAGTCCCAAAGCCTCTCCTGCTGCTTCAGAGCATACTTAGAGGGGCCAACCTCTCTCTTGCAACGTCCAAAACCCCATTCTTTGTGTCAAAAGCTTCAATTTGGGGACCAACAGCTAATTTCTAGGGTCCACATCCTCTGCGGAAGTGTCCAAAGCCTGATTTTTGGGCACAATCTCCCATTATTTAGTGCAAAATGGTTTGGGCTGAAACCCTCGTTTCTATGACCCATGCCCTCCTCTAAGAGTTTCAGACATGAAACACACCAGGCCAGGTTATTTGTCAGAGTGCAGAAGGATGACCACCAGGAAGGAGATGCATGAAAATATCAGGAACATCCTGCGAGAGGTGGTTGAGTGCTCAGCTGCTCGCGATGTACCTGTGTTTTCCCATGTAGGCTTTGTTTTCCTCCTGGTCAGCGTCTCGCAGCCCAGAGTGCCGCCTGCTGTCCTCTGCTGTCCCTCCTGTGCTTGGGGCTGTGGGACGAGGACGTTCTCCTGAGCTGGTGCCATCACCAGGGCGGTGTATGGCGTGTGCGCCGAGCTGTGCGGGATGCAGGGCAGTGCTCCAGCTGCTGGCGATGGTGCTCATTTGTTTCCCGCTGCGAGATTTGCGTCTTACCCAGTCTCCTGTGCATCTTTTCTTCACATTTTCCATTGCCAAGCCCCCAAATTCCTCCAGAAGGCCATGTGTTTGGGACGTGGTGCTGCCTTGTGGCAGCTGGCTGCACGGTGCTGTTGGTGCCTGGGGATTTAGCACCTTGTGCAGGCGTCAGATGGCAGCGCCTGGAGAAGCAGCGGTCAGGGCGGTTGGGGGTTGTTCTTGCAGCCTCCTCCTGGCTTCAGTCCCCTGCTGTCCGTGTCTGGGAGCGCTTTGGGGAAGGCGCAGAAGCCTTGGGTGTCCCTTGGCGATGGAGCTGTGCTGCTGGTGTCCTGCCCTGGCCGTTCCTTTCGGAGCAGTAAGGCATCGTCACGGCGTGCCATGCCTCGATTTCTGCTCTGCTCCCAGCTCACCGGTTGGAGAGAGCAGGCGGGTGGCTTCTGGGCAGAATGGGGTTTTGGTGCTGGGCGGCGTCTGGAGTCATCGCGAGCTGGTGGGGGAAGTGGGGCTGTGTTGGGGAGCCTTCCTTGGCTCCTTTTTCCCTCCTCGGGCCTTTGTGGATGGGAATGTCCCTGGAGGAGGGAAAGGAGAGGCTGCGAGTGCAGGCGGAGAGAGGGAGGGCAGCTCCGTGCAGGGGGAGCAGAGGCTGCTGGAGCTTTTTCCCCCAGGCCATAAGGGAGAAGGGAAGGGAAGAGAGCAAGGCAGAGCCGAGCTGAGCTGGGCTGGCCTTTCGCCTTGCCCTTGGAGCAGCTGCAGGGCTATTTATTCACCTCTTTCTTTCCCTGTTTCTCCAGTTAACTGTCCTTATTATCTCTGTACTCCTGAACCACTCCAAGTAGAGCAGGGTGCGTCCTAAGCCTGCTGCAGGATGCGGCCCCAATGCCATCGTGTGCTCAGGTCGACTCCTTTTGATGTGTTCTTTCAGCCAGCTGCCAGTGATCCCGGGGGCTTACGCTGCCAAAAAGCAGGCTTTCGGCAGCTCTAATAGCCGTATTATCGTCATCGAGCTCTGAGGACAGCATATCTGAGCATCCCAGTGAGAAGGCAGCCAGACTTCAGCCACCGAGGTCCAAGTCAAGAAGAGTGCTGAAGCTGCGGGCTGAGAAGTTCTGGCCAGTGCTGCAAGAACCTCCAGAGCTGGCAGCGTTGGCCGGCCTGCACGAGGAGCCCAGCTCCACCTCCATTTGGTGCCGGTGACACTCAAGGGGGCCAGGTCCGTGCAGTTTCAGCCACCAAAGGCCAGAGCAGGGCTCTCCAGGCCGTGGCCCTGGCCACCCTGAGCAGGGCTTGGGGTGCCCGGCGTAGCGAGAGCTGCACCTGAGGTGGCCAAAGAGGTGGGTGACCCACGTCTGCATCATTCCTGGGGGCTGGCGCCTTGTAGGAAAGCAGAATTATGGGGCCAGGGGGGCTCTCCACAGAGCCCTTAGTTTTGAGCCACGGGCTGGCTCAGTTGCCACCTTTGGCTCCTCCTTCACTAGCTGCAAATACCTCATTTTCCAGTGCCATAGTGTCTTCTGCTGACACGCAGACACACCAGGCCACGTCTCCTGTCAGCGTGGGGAAGGCCTAACAAAGCAGGAGGCTGCTCGTGGCCAGAGGGGAGAGGGTTTGTTTGCAGCTGGGTGCTGCTTTGGAGGCGTGTTGGGAAGAGCAGGGCTTTTTGGGTGGGCCTGGCAGAGCTTAGGAGCAAAACCCTGCTGCTGGCCGGGGTCTGGTGAAGGGGTAAAGGGAGGGAGGGAAATGGCGGCCCTGCCCTCGGTGTTGTGGCCTGAAGCCATGCCCGGGGTCTGCGTGTGGGCAAAGAGCTCCAAAAAGTGGCAGTGCTGACTCAGAGGTGTTTCTCTTGTTTTCCAGAAATCTTTGGTCCAGTCTTTGGACCATGAGGACCATGAGATGGAGGAAAACATGAGGAATGTTTTGTGAAAGATGGTTGAGTTCTGATTTGTTCACGATGCGGTCTCACCGGTATCAAGATGAAGTTTTCCATGTGGGCTGTGGCTCTGCAATCAGCCCAAGCCATGCTAGGATTGGGGCCATTGCAGGGAGGTGAGGCTGGCGTGGAAGCCCTGGTCTCCTCCATCCCAGGACTGCATTTCCAGCACGTCGGGGACCCTGTGTACGCCCCCCATGCCCGACCCAGGAGGGCTGAGGTTGGTTGGTGGGAAGCCAGGGAGAATCCCACCGGGACGGACAGGTGGTAGGTGCTCAATGCATCCTTGAGATAAGAGAGGAAAATGATCCTTGTGGGCATATTACTTCATGTGATTCTGTGGAAAATGGATCTGGTTGTGACATGTCAGTGCTGCTGGTTTCTTTCTGGTGTGGTGACTTAGGAAGTGAGCTCTTGGTTCTTCTGCTTCCTATTTTCAGTGTGGTTTTTGGCTTAGGGTCAGACCAGGACTATTTCATTCCAGACTAGAGGGGGAAACAAAGTGTATATAAGAATGATATGTCTCAGACAAAACTGCACTTTAGGAATTTAAATGTCTCCGTCCTGCCTCCGTTCAGATTTCATTCTGCAGCATTATCGGTGGAGGTTGAACGAAGGGATGTGCATCTCCATGCATGTTCTTCCTCTTACGGAGGACGTCACGTCCAGATGCTCTGCACGCAGAGGCAGCTTTCAGCAGAAATCAGTGGTCAGATCAAAATCCACGCCAGACGACCGCATCCTTCATGGTGCTCGTTCAGCGCTGGGCTCACACTGCTGGGCTCTGGACCCTGCTGACCCACGGCACTCGGATCACTCTCAAGGTGCCCAAGTCCAAGCTGTTATGCCAGGAAGCAGAAAGAGAGAGGCCAGAGGCCGTGGGACATGCTGCCCTCTCTCCACTGAGCAAGGGAAGCTTGCTGGGGAGAGGTGGAGATGTTGGCAGCTGGGCGATCCCTGCAGCTCACGCCAGGGCTGTTGTGTTCAGCTTAGAGGCTGGTGGTGGTTGAGGTCCGGAGGTCACTTCCTTTTTTCACATTAGCAAAAAAAAGACACTAAACCAAACCAAAGAAACCATAGCACTGACAAGTTTGCTAAATTTATTTTGCTGCAAGATTGCTTTAATTTTTATTTTTATTTTCCCCAAAGAGCTATTTTAGTTGGGACATGACAAGGCAGTGCTTAGAAACAAGGATTTGCATCCGGCTGACCTGGGGCAGGCGGCTGCAGATGCCGAAGGGGCAGGAATGGAACTTGTGCGGTGCAGTTTGTCATTTATTTCACCCCGGGAGGGACAACTAATTAGGGTTAATTTTCGTCACAGCGGCCCTTGTGGTGCCATTCTGGATTTGTGCCAGGGGCAGTGCTGATGGCACACTGGTGCTTTGGCTGCTCTCAGCAGCGGTCGCATGGCACTCGCCTAAAGCACCACTTTTAATGTCCCAACCCCCTTCTGAGGGCCCAAAGCCATTGTTTTGGAACCCAAAGCCACATTTAAGTGTCCACATCCCCATTGTAAGGGCCCAAAGCTTCCTTTAAGGGTCCGAACCCCAAACTGCTTTTTAGAGCCCAATGCATCAGTTTTAAGATCAAAGCATTTGTTTTACTATCAAAACCTCCTGTTTGGATCCAGATCCTGCTTTTTATGGCCCAAAGACTAATTTTTTAGATCAGTGTTATTTCCAGTCTCCTATACCTCAATTTGGGGTCCAAAACATCCTTCAAAGGGTTTCCACCCTCAGTTTTAGAGCCTAATTGCCTCCTATTTAGGCCCCAAACCCCTCTCTTTAGGGCCCAGAGCCTCATTTTTGGGGGCTGAATCTCCACGGTAAGCCCCAAGCCCTCCTTCAAGCAGACACGGCCTCATTTGTAGGGTATAATGAGGCCTCTGAGGGACCAAGGGCTCGTTGTTGGACCCAAATCCTCATTTCAGGGCCCCAAAGCATCACGGTGGGGTCCACACCCCCATTTTTGGGGATCAGAGCTTTGGTTTGGGATTTCAAAACTTTCCATTGAGCACCCACTGCGGCATTTTTAAGGGCCCCAACCCTCAGTTTTTAGGACCCAAAGCCTCCTTTTAGGGTCCAGCCCCTGACTTAAGGGTCCAAGCATCAAAAGAGTGCCATCTGTGTTGTGTTGACGTGGCAAGGGGTTGGCAGCGGGGGGCAACCCCAGGTTGAAGGATAAGTGGGAGGTAGTGGGCAATCTCCTTTGCACCACTTGTGTTTATTTTTTTAATTCTTTCTTCCTCTTTCCTTTGCTTATTGAACATTTTTAATCTTGACCCATAACTTTTGTCAATTCTGCTCTTCCGAGTCTCTTTTCTCATGGCAAGCATTGCGTGGGGCTTAGCTGCCAGCCAGGGTCAGCCCACCACTGCTCCTCAGACTCTTCTCTAATCCTTGCAGCTGTCCAGAAACCCCAGATATTGATTTCTGTAAGCTTTTATTTGATTCAGTTATCCTTCAGCTCATCCTAGCCTGAAGCCCAGCTCATCTCTTCCTTTCTCCTCTCTTAGGACCCATGAGAACTTGCCTTCTCAAACCCTTAAAGACTCCAGCAGCCCCATTTCTGTAAATTCAAGATACTGCTTCCTAGTGCTGATATCAGTCAATTGCTTGGCAATCATCAAATCACTTTAACAGAAGAAATAATCTCATCCAACATATGTTGTATGTAGCTTAAAGATAAGTTGATTTTTGTAGATATTTTTTTTTCCAAAGAAAGCCTCAGCAGCACATGAATTTTCTTCAGATTCGTTGCAGTTGATACATAAATTCTTTTTTTTTTTTTTTCAATTAAACCAGCAACCAAAAATAAAAATCACCTCTTGTTTCCCAAACCAAGGCCTTTCAACCCGTAATTAAAAAGTAATCCTCCAAGTTTGATGTCATTTCTGCCTCTAGGACTTACTGGAGTCCAGTGGCTGACTGTGGCAGCTGTGTTGCTCTTCAGCAGACCTGGGCAGGCTGAAATCAATTTGGGCAATTGATTTGCTTTTTTCAGCTCGAATTTGTATTAATCCCCTTGCACCATTAAGGGTTAGTAACTCAAACATCAAAAAAGAGTGCTAAGGCCTGGTTTTGAAGGAACAAGTGCCTTCAGTGCAGAGGTTGCTTAAGAGGCTGGTCACTGAGTGAAGGTTTTTAGCCTTGTTAGTCTTTGTGATAAAAATTTGTCCCTGGGTTGGTCCTGGGCAGACATGTGATGACACCTGAAGATGGGACATCTTGTTCATTGCCTAAAGTGGTAATATTTTAGGCCATTTGAGATTATAGTTTAGGCATTTGGGGCTACTGACCCATGCTGGCTTAGTAGCCCTCACAAATTCAACATCTGCATGTACCTGGGGATACGAGTCTGCATTGAGAAACATGGAACCAAGTAGCAGAGTGTGTAGAAGAAACTGAGCAATACAGATGGCTAAATTTGTCTGAGTGACGGTGTGTAGAGGTAGATGAACACAAAGCTGCTGGTGGGTGGGTAAATGGACAGATGGTGGGTGGGTAAATGGATAGATGGATGGTGGAGAAAGAACGGTTGCTTGTTAGGATGTCAAATTTCTGGTGGTCATCATATGGAGAGGGAGAAAACCTTGCACTAGCCAGGTGGAGTAGCTAGGAGAACAGATAGCCAAATCCAGAACCCACCTCTGGATGGGATTGGCATTCACCCTGAGGGAAATTTTCACAAAACACAAGAAATGGAGGATCAGGATCATAACCTGCAGTTGCCATGCCCTCTCCGGTGTCTACGAAGGGACTGTGACATAGTGCACTTGGTTTGCTCCGTGATCCATCCAGACTTTCCATGCCACAGCAGCACAGCAGCGAACCATGAATATGTAGTGCTGGGGAGTGGCTGCCTTCTCAGCTGATTCCCCAAAGGGGCAGGACTTCATAGGGCCTGAAATATAAGCTGGCTGGGCGCCCATCTTTTTCTCTCCAAGACAGTTTTGGTCACGATGATGCAATATTTTCTCGCACAGCTGCTGTGTAAGTGACTTATTGTCTTCCTTTTTTGCAGCCTTCTCTGTCTAGTCCTGTCATCTCAAAGCCTTCAATACATGTCTCTTACAGCTTTCCTCCAGGTGCTCCCACTTGCTGTATCCTCTGCTGGTAAGAACAATTTTACCTGTTGTGAGATGCTCTCCAACTAAACTGACTCTTTGGCAACGAGGTGGAGTTGGATTGCATTTTGTGAAATGGAGAGGAAAGGGATGTCTCACTTTCCTTTTCCACTTTGAAAATTCCCTCCCATCCTCTAAATCCTTACCTTTCTTTCCCAGACCCCCTGCCAGTCCCTGTGCTCTCCACAGACCCCAGTTATGATGTCTACTATGAAGGGGAACGCATTGCTTTCATATGCGTGGCTCCGACGATGAAGACTGTAGATGGATTTCGGTTCTTCAATCAAAGTGGGGACCAAGTCTTCGCACTTGCTTCCTACTCTCACACAGTTGCCTGGTTCCAGCTCACAGCTGCAAAAGTGTCTGCCATGCAGTACACGTGCATGTACTGGGTGAAGGATGCTGGACGAGAAATTCCTTCCAATAGGAGCCTTCCTCTTTCAATTAAGGTTCAGGGTACGTGGGTCTTGCGTTGTCTCTAGATGATGTTGCTTTGAGTCTCTACCTTCTCACAAGCTCCTTTTGTGCTCCTGGGTTTCTGTGAGCAGTCAGGAATAGGGTAACCTAACAGCTCTGTCACCTCCAAGAGGTCTCGCGGCACTGAGCCTCCCCAAGCCTTTCCTTAGTGTTTGGGGTGTATCACATGCCTTCCTCTTTGGTCATGTGAAAATACTTGTTTTCTGCACTTCGGTGAATACAAAGAAACTGAGTTGCTCTGAATTCATATCTCTGAGGTCTGTGAGTCTGTGCTTATCTTCCCATAGTTCAAGACGTAGAAAAAAGAGCGATGAATGACTCCGACAAAAGCTGATCTTTAGTAAAAGGTTCTGTATTTGTCCCAGTAATATTCCAAAGAATTAACTTGTCTACTCCCTTTGTCAAATCTGAAGCACAACATTGGAAAAAATAATGGGTTTTGTGCACAAATCCTCATGTCAATGGGTAGCAGGTTTTGTTTGCTCTTCCCCCCAGGTGCTCCAGTGGCCCCGGTTTTGTCCCTGGATCCTCAGCAGCCAGTCTACAGATACGGAAACAATGTCAAGCTCCTCTGCACCGTCCCCTTTTCTTCATTCTATATAAGGGAATTCCAGTACTATGGGGACTTTGGACTTGCAATCTCCATCCCAGTTGTGAAACTGCAAAACTACAGCTACAACCTGAGGATCACAGGAAGGGAGGTCTCTGGGTCTTACAGTTGTGCCTATTTTGTATTTAAGTCTGGACGTGCCGTTCGCTCCGAGAGCAGCCCCTGGGTCAATGTCTATGTGAAACGTGAGTTTTCCAACCCTTCCTCACTAAAACCTCTAATAACTGCTGACCTATCATCAGTTAATTTATTCTGCATGTGCTTGCCTATGAATTAATTCGTGAGTGTCATCTCCATCCCGTCCTGTTATATGACCATCCATCTCGCTAATTCAGTCTCTGTGTCCGTCACTAAACGAGCTTATTGCCATGTCTGCCCATGCTCTTATCAACAAAAAATATGAGAAATACTGGGGAAAAAAATCTCAGTGAAAAGAGTCTCATCGCCTTACATGGCTTTTCTGATGAGACCATGGCTTTCTAGGACCTCCTTCTAGACCTCCTTTCTTTTATCCTCCATCCCTCTGAGATGTGGGTAGCTATAGATGGGCTTGCTCGTTGTAAGAGTCATCATGGCAAAGTCACCACTGGTTCCTCCCCAGGCCAGATAATCGGCTGGGTTCGAGAGATCCTTGTTGGTGGCTCGTTCTTTACCATCAATGGCCTCATCTTTTTCTTCTCCCACCGCCTCAAGAAGAAAAGAGGTAAATATTTAATTTTTATTGCACCACACTAATTCTTATGATCCTGGGACTTCAATTTCTTTGTCCCAAAAAATCCCTCATTTTGACCTTCCTTTTTGGGGAGGGTGTTCTGGACAGAGCTTGAACAGGATCACTTCTCACCCTCCTCTCTTATTTGAACCCCAAACTGATTTCCCTTAGAGGTCCAAGAATAAAGAGAAGCAATTTTTGGTGCTGTTACTTCCCTCATTTGCAGATCTGGAAGAAGGATTCAGGATGGACTAACAAGATGAATTAGAAGAAGAACCCTTAAAGGTTTTGCTCTATTTTGCCAAGGCAATCTGTTCCGTTGGGCCCTGCCTGATTCCTCATTGTCTGCTTCAGTGTCCCCAAGAGACAGAAGCAGTGAACTGGAAGTACTTGGCTACTCCTTTCCTCTCTGCACAACCCCATGCCTTGTGTCTTACCAATTAAAGCTGGATGTTGTGTTTAGGTCTTGTGGGTTTCATGGAAAGGTGTGTCTTTCCATCCTCCTTCCTGAAATGTGTGTATTTGTGTTTGCTTGTGCACAGCCTCGGGATCATGGCAGAGGAGGTCTCTAGGTCTTAGGGTTGTGACTATTTCACATTTCAGTCTAGATGTGCTATTGGCTCAGAGAAGAGCCTCTGGGTTGATTTGTGCGTCTGCTCTATCTCACACCTAACCCACAATGTTCCTATTTCCTTGCTTGACGAACCTGATCTCCTTCTATGACAAAGTGACGCGCTTGGTGGATGAGGGAAGGGCTGTGGATGTGGTTTACCTTGACCTCAGTAAGGCTTTTGACACCGTTCCCCACAACATTCTCCTCAAGAAACTGGCTGCGCGGGGCTTGGACTGGCGTACGCTTCGCTGGGTTAGAAACTGGCTGGATAGCCGGGCCCAGAGAGTTGTGGTGAATGGAGTCAAATCTGGTTGGAGGCTGGTCACAAGTGGTGTCCCCCAGGGCTCGGTACTGGGGCCGGTCCTCTTTAATATCTTTATCGATGATCTGGATGAGGGCGTCCAGTGCACCCTCAGTAAGTTTGCAGATGACACCAAGCTAAGTGCGTGTGTCGATCTGCTCGAGGGCAGGAAGGCTCTGCAGGAGGATCTGGATAGGCTGGAGCGATGGGCTGAGGTCAACTGTATGAAGTTCAACAAGGCCAAGTGCCGGGTCCTGCACCTGGGGCGCAACAACCCCAAGCAGAGTTACAGGCTGGGAGATGAGTGGTTGGAAAGCTGCCTGGCCGAGAAGGACCTGGGAGTATTGGTTGATAGTCGGCTGAATATGAGCCAGCAGTGTGCTCAGGTGGCCAAGAAGGCCAACAGCATCCTGGCTTGTATAAGAAGCAGTGTGGCCAGCAGGTCTAGGGAAGTGATTGTCCCCCTGTACTCGGCTCTGGTGAGGCCGCACCTCGAGTACTGTGTTCAGTTTTGGGCCCCTCGCTACAGGAAGGACATGGACATGCTCGAGCGAGTCCAGAGAAGGGCGACCAAGCTGGTGAGGGGTCTGGAGAACAAGTCTTACGAGGAGCGGCTGAGGGAGCTGGGCTTGTTCAGCCTGGAGAAGAGGAGGCTCAGGGGCGACCTTATCGCTCTCTACAGGTACCTTAAAGGAGGCTGTAGTGAGGTGGGGATTGGTCTGTTCTCCCACGTGCCTGGTGACCGGACGAGGGGGAATGGGCGAAAGTTGCGACAGGGGAGTTTTAGGTTGGATGTTAGGAAGTACTTCTTTACCGAAAGGGTTATTAAGCACTGGAACGGGCTGCCCAGGGAGGTGGTGGAGTCACCATCCCTGGAGGTCTTTAAAAGACGTTTAGATGTAGAGCTTAGCGATATGGTTTAGTGGAGTGCTTAGTGTTAGGTCGGAGGTTGGACTCGATGATCTTGAGGTCTCTTCCAACCTAGAAATCTGTGTCTATTAAACCTGGTTTTTGCTTGCCTCTGAAATTCAGCCTCATTTCTGAATTTTCACAGCACCTCCTCTGTGGATGAGCATGGTGTTAACCAGGCCTGCCCCATAGGGCTGAGTTTCCCTTCCTATACAAGAAGACACAAGGCACTGTCCCCTGGGCATTGCCTTGCTGCTTTGACCTCAGTCATCACTCACAAGGATGCAGTCGGCTGTTGCTTCTTCCAGGCAACCCAGTGGCACCTCTGCGAGGTCTTCCCAGCCCCAGGAGGTGATCAAGGAGTCCTTTTGGCCAAGACGAGGAGGAGCAGGGCATTTCTGTGTGAATACTTAAGGTTTGCCTACGCAAAGTCAAGTGAGCCAGTCTTGTGGGTGAGAACCCCAAACTCCTTGAGGAACAGCAGATCTTAACCCATGGATCCAGCTGGCAAAGGAACGATTTGGATATGGAAGAGCTGTTTCTTTTCTACCTTATTTCAGGAGGGCTTCAGGAAAAGGGTAGCTGTGGGCCTCCAGGCTTCCTTCCACTCCATGCCAGGCTTCAAAGACACGGTGGCAGAAGGAAGATTTTTCTTCAGTGTCTCCCACTGCCATAGCTGCAAAGCAAGGCAAGACAGAACCTTCCCGCAAGGACCTGCTGAAGTTACTGCGAAGGCAGCAGTCAGTTTGCCCTGCGCTTGGAGTTACTCTGACCATCTGTCCTGATTTCACTTGGGATCGAGTTAATTTTCCTCCCAGTAGCTGGAACAGTGCTTGGGGTCTGGCATCGGTCGGTGAGTGGTGAGCAATTGCACTGTGCATCACTCGCTTTGTATATTCCTTTATCATTATTATTTTTTCCCTTCCTTTCTGCCCTTTTAAACTGTCTTTATATGAAACCATGAGCTATTACTTTTTTTTTTTCTTTCTTTCTTTTTTTTTCTGTTCTCTCCCCCATCTCTCTGTGGTGGGAGGGAAGTGAGCAAACGGCTGTGTGGTGCTGAGCTGCTTGCTGGGTTAAACCACAGCACTAGTCCTTAAAAAGTTTTATCTTGTATCACTCTGCTTCTATCTCTTTCCTGACAGCCTCAGCTAGCTAGAGACTTAGCATGCCCCGTCTGTGTCACTGGACAATCCCCCGTTCTTATTTTTATTTTATTAGTTTTTATATTAAACCATTCCTGCAGCTGGGGAAAGGGAAGCTGGGATTTAACCCTGTGATGTCCTCCGAGCTCAGCCTGGGGAAGCACAAGTGTTAGACAGCAGAAGCCCGGAGTCCGGTGAGTTCTCATCTTCCTCCATGTTTGTATGTGTGGGGGAGATGATGATATGGGGGAGATGGCGACATTACGGGGGAGATGACGATGATGTTATGGGGGAGATGACGATGTTATGGGGGAGATGACGATGCTATCAGCTCAGACACAACAACATGCTGCTACACATTAAAACTCTGCTTGATTTCAAATCTTCATCTTTACAAATGCTACCTATTTTTGGCCTTCCAGCTATTCCAGTATGCAGTGGAATGCTGCACGGTGTGAGGAAGCAACGTCCTAGCTGCTGCTTGAGGTTACCGTGGGCCCACGTTTCTTGCATCTCCTTGTCAAGTTTTCTCTCTTCCGAGGTGGACCCTGCTCATCTCTCCCCAGCTGTTATTTTTTTGTCAGGTGGTGTTTTTAGACCACTGAGTCTTACACCCCCCTCCTCACAGCACACTGGAGAGGGGTTATAACCTGTGTGTTATCAGAAAGGTTTATTGCAATGAACTGGCTGAATTGTTATGTGATAAAACAGAGTCTGCATGCACAAAGGAGCCCAGAGGAACCGTTGCAGGGGAAGGAACCCATGAGGGGACCCAGGTTGGAGCAGTTTGCTCCTGACAGATGGACTCCATGGGAAGAAGAGCCCCCACAGGATCAGCTCGGGAAGGAGGCATCCCCTGGGAGGGACCCCACGTTGGAGGCGATGATGACGTGCTCTGCGCTGACCATGGCAGGTGATGAAGTGTTCTGCGCTAACCACAGCCCCAGTTCCCTGTTCCCTTGTGCTGCTCGGGGTGAAGAAGTGGAAGTGGGTGCTGGGGAAGTGGGGAGGGTGTTTTCAGTTTGCTTTTACTTTCACATTGCTCCATTCTGTTGCAATGTTACACTGATCTCCCTATGCTGAGTCTGTTTTGCCCATAATTATGATTGTTGAGTGATGTTCCTCTTCTTATCTCAACCCTTGAGCCCTTTTTCATTGTATTTTCTCCCCCTTCCCCTTTGAGGAGGAGTGAGAGAAAGATTGTAGTGGCATTTGGCTGCCTGGCGGTGTGAAACCACAGCAGAAGGTGCAGAAGAGCTGTTCCCTTGACCTTACAGTAACAGCAAGATTTTCTTGCTTATGTTCTAGAGGTCTGACCTCAACTCGAGGACTGTGAGTGTTAGTCACAAGTAGCTCTGTCTTTGAAGAACTGGAATTAACCTATCTGGTTTCGAGCTTTAAATGCAGATTAAAAGAAAAAAAAGTTGTGCAAATCTTGTTGTGCAGCTATGGACTGGCACAGGATGGGGTTGTGGGACTTTTGTGGGACTTAGAGCTGATTTCTTATCTCTTGTCCACCCTGAGAAAAAACAGAAGTTGCAGTGCAAGAAAACTTCTGTTTTTCATTACTGCTGTTCTTGTTCTGTGTTTTTTTTTTTTTTGAAGTGTCAGAGGGCTGGAGTTTGTGCTGATACAAGCAACACAACAGCTTGTTTTCTGCCAGCGAATTAATGAGTCATACAGGGGAGAGAGCTCTATTTCAAGGCAGCTCCTGCAAGCTGAGTTTACCCTTCCCTCAAATGTCTGATCCAGTATGCGTGCACCAAGTGGTCCCACAGACAGGGATTTCTGCTCTGATCCCTGGTGAACAAGTCTATCTTCCTATAAATTGTATGCCTAACTTCGTTCCCAGGCCTTTCTGCACTCTCTGAACACACAAAAAGAATGACTATCTCACTGTGCACACTCTCCTTCTGATTTGTCGTTTTCTGATCCAAGGAGGACAACAGGTGGATGGGCTGTGGACATTTGGACCTGTACCTGCAGCTTCAGCATCACAGAGCCAAAGGATGGTGGACCACACACATGCACCAACACCATAATCAGTGGGCTCAGCGCAGTCTGGTCTGTGAAGAGCAAAGCCATCAGGATTAAGGGTAAGCTACACATCAGTAGGGTTCTCTCTCCACTGTCCTGGACAGGTCTGTTCTTCCATCACACCTCCCTCTATCCACAGATACTTTCCTCCACGTCTCAGGCCTTCAATTACCCTGAATTTAATGAAGCACAATGACAGCAGCATTCATTTTTCTTGAAAAACCTTGTTCTGAGGTCACCAGGCTCAGTTCTCTTTACAAATGCTTTTCAAGACCTAGATATGTGTCATTGAAACCTAGGTGGTTAAAAGAGGAAGGAAGAATGGAACCCTAAAGGTATATATTTGCTTTTTTTTCACCATCCAGTCCCACGCTTGGTCTGAACATTTCATCTGGAGTCACAGGGGAGGGCTATCACCTCTTCTTCCTCTTACACAGCTCCTGTAAACAAGGCAGTGATTGTTTCACTTCTGCAGGGAAGATCCTGAGACCACCATCGCAGCCGAGGTCACCTCGCTGGAGATGAGTGCTCAGCACTAATGACCCAGCACCGTAGGAAATGGCATGGGGACCTGTACTTGTGGCTACAGAGAAGTGTACAGTGGAGGTACAGTGGATTTTGTCCTTCCTCAGCGGTGTTTTGAAAGGTAACTTCCAGCTTTTCCCTTCAAGGGCCTCCTTTTGCTTTCCTGGGAATGGATACTACTCCAGTGGTGATAAGCGAAGGCCACCCCTTACATCCCACCTGCGTTCCCATGAAATGCTTCCCATTGTGGAAAATAAATGGTCAAGGCCATCACCGTGTTTCATCCCTGCTACTGTCTCCCCAGTGGAGGATAATTTCAATCACCTTCCTCATCCTCAGGGTCTTCCTAAGCCAACATTCACAGACTGGTTGAAGTTTGAAGGGTCCTCTGGAGGTCATCTTGTCCACCCCCCTGCACGGAACAAGAGCAAAGCATCTTGCTCCTCTTGCTCCTCTTGTCACCCATCATGAGGAAGATGTCCAAGGCAGGAGACAATAGATAAAAGCCACCTTCTGTCCCCCAACTTAAGGTGTGGATGAGATAGACTATGGTTCATTGGGCAAAGAGAGTGCCCAAAGGACTGAGAGCACACAGGGAGAAATGTCATCTGAAAACATGATGACAACACACAGAGAAACATAGAATTAGGGTGTAGTTCCCTCACGATTCTCGGATGTGGTTCGTGGCTTCCATTTATTTCTGCAGCACTTCCTCTTCCTGCCCTGTGAGCCCTGTGCTCAAGTCAGACCGATGGAGAGAGCAGCAGGGAGCAACCAGACAGTGCGTCCTGCTTCCAGGCAGCCCGGCTCAGAGCCCTCAGCACCCCATGGACCGCAGTGACATGATTGCCCCCCGCCTTGTGATGTTCCTCAGTGAGTCCCCATGTCCCCGCTTTGCCCTCCTCTCCTCTCCTCTCCTCTCCTCTCCTCTCCTCTCCTCTCCTCTCCTCTCCTCTCCTCTCCTCTCCTCTCCTCTCCTCTCCTCTCCTCTCCTCTCCTCTCCTCTCCTCTCCTCTCCTCTCCTCTCCTCTCCTCTCCTCTCTCCTTCCTCCTTTTCTCTCTTTTATTCACCTCACTTTTCTTTTCCCCTTCTTTTGCCTCTAGACCTTCTTCTCCTTTATATCCTTCTCAGATCCTTTCTTTTTCTGCCCTCATCTTTTATTTTTTCCTCTTTCTTTTCTGGCTTTCAATCCAATCTTCCTTCCTTTCTTTCACCTCCTTCTATATACCAGTCTTCCTTTCCTTCTCCCTCCTATACTTTATTCCCTTCCCTTCCCTGCCCTGCCCTCCCTGCCCTTCCCTTCCCCTCCACTCCACTCCCCTTCCCTTCCCCTCCCCTATTAGATGCCCTCACCATGTAATCCCCGTTCCCCCCTTCACTCTCACACTCAGTCCTTCTCCCCTCTTCTCTTCCAGCCACTGTGCATCTCCTGCCCTGCCAGATGGTCTCTGAGGAAGGTAACTCCTCTGGGGTCTCCTTAAACAGGGGCTGAGCTGCTGGGGGCACGGCTGGATTTGGGGTCCCACAGGTGTGACTGTCTGGGAGACCCTCAGCCTCATTCCCCCTCCCCATAACAAACCAGTGGTGAAATTGGGTGCTGGGGCTTTTTCTTTATCTCACTTTGTTGAAGTCCTGCCTCGTGTCAACACACTGGTGATGAGTGGAAACCCCTTGAGACCCAACCCCTTCCCAGCCCTCTCCTTCCCACACCTGCTCCTCCTATTTTGGGTGTGGGTCAATGGTATTTTTGTAGGGTTTGCAGCTGGGGGCAGGTAGGGAGGTGGAGACCAAACATGTTTTCCCAATGACTGCTGTGGAGGAGCATCAGCGACGGGTTTTACCCTTCACCCTTAGCCTTTTTGACCCCCTTCCCCATTTCCTATTTTCATAAATTATCAAGTTGCATCAAAAAAAAAAAATATTGCTTGAAAGGACATTAAGGACATTTCTGCTGGCATGACAACGCTGCCCAGGGTGTGGAAAGGGTTTTTGCAGTCTCCTTTCTTTCATCACTTCCCACAGCGGGACGCAACCTTGTGCTGAATCACAAGGAGATAAAATGAGTCATAGCCCAGAGACATTTCTGCTTTATGAGGTCCCCTCTGTGCTTTATTGTGTTCCTTGAAATGAAAGCCAGTTTCTTTTATTTGCGTGGAGTTAGTCCCTTCTGCCTCTACTCCTTGCACCTCACCTCCATCCCCTATGCCTGTCTCCCTCTCTATCCACCAGCCGCAGTCCCTGCCCCGACCCTCTGGGTGCTGCAGGGACAGAAGGAATATTTCTTTGGAGATGCTGTCACGCTAGTGTGCACCACTCCCCTCAACATCACTGGGAAGCTGACGTACCAAATTTTTGGTGAGGCTGGCTGGGCAGTTTCAGGATTTAGCTCGACGAATAACTACACGTTTGAGTTCATCCTCTCCCGAATGCAACACAGGGGTCCACATTTCTGCAGCTATTCCCTCAAGCAAGGTCAGAAGCAGCTCACATCCCCAGCCAGTGAAAAACTGGTGATCAAGATTGGAGGTGAGCTGTGTGATTTCTTTATCTTTTTCTCTGCTTTATCCCTCCCCTCTGAGAACTATTCAGATGCCCAAATGTGGGTATCAGCTATAGCCCCCCAATGTGACAACTCACCTGGAAGTCTCCCAATAGGACTGGTGGGCTTTGTGGTTTAACCTAGCCCATCCCCAAAATCAGTAGGATGTCTGGGTGGAGGATTTATCTTTCTGGGACCAGCATGGTCTGGAAGGTGGCTGCCACTGGCACTCTTCTCATGTCGTGGCAGGAAGCCTACAATCCCAAGCTTTGCTGCATGCAGTGGAAAGGCAAACAACTGGAGATCCGTTTGTGCTGTCCTTATTGCTACATCTCCATTTATTCCTCCCCTTTTCTCAGACCACCTTCCCCAGCCCCTGCTGATGGTGGAGTCCCCGCTGGGAGAGGTGATGGCAGGAGATCTCCTGAGCATCATTTGTAAGGCCCCTGGAATCGCCACTGTACGGAGGTTTCACTTCTACAGGGATGGCCAAGAGGTCCTCCCTACGACAGAAGGCTCTGAGGACAATGCAGCAGATCATGGGGGCAATTTAAGGACTTCCATGGTCCTCCAGTTCCCACGTGCTGGTCCCCAACAGAGTGGAAACTTTACCTGCAAGTATGAGGAAAAAAAGCCTGAGAGGTGGATCCCCTCCTTCACAAGCCAAGCCGTGTCTATCAGTATAAATACCCAAAAGAAAGGTGAGCTGGCCATCCATCCACCCACCTAACAATCTGTCAGTCCATCCACCACCAACCCATCCATCCATCCATCCATCCATCCATCCAGTAACCAGCCCATTAAACCATCCCTCTCTCCATCTGTCCATCCGTCTGTCCCTCCCTCTCTCCATTTTTTCCTGAAACTATTCCATTCCAGTCCCTGTACATTCCTCTCCAAACTAGCTGATTTTTGCACCGGGCAGCTGCTCTATCTATCCAATCACCATCCTTCTGTCTGTGACTCAGCCCACCCAGTCTTTCACCCACCTCTCCCTCCCTCTCAGCCCTTCCACCACAGCCCCAACCACCCCTTTATCACACAAGTAACACAAGCATCCCTCTGTTCACCTTTACGGCTCAGCATCCTCTCCTTGGCCTCCCGAGCCATTGTTCCGAAATTTCTCAGTGCCTCCTGCAGAGCCAAGCAAGTGGGGAAAGTCTTTGGGTGTTCAGCACTCAGGACCTGAGCACAATGCCTGGAGAAGGAGGGGTGGGGAAAGGGAAAGAGAGATGGTGGCAGAACGATGCTCACAGCCTTCCCTCTGTCCGCATGCATGAACTGTGTCTACATCTCCTAACCTGTCCCGCCCTCTTGCAGGGAAGAGCTGCTTCCTTCTTCTACGGCTCCTGGTTGTGGGTGGCTGCTTCCTCACCATCAACAGCCTCATCCTCCTCTTCTTCTGGGTCCGGGAGAGAACCAAAGGTACACCCTGAGCTGAGGGGGGAATCACCCCACCTTCGGGCTCCCCACCACCCACCTTGCTCCTTCCCGCAGACGCCTCATTCCTGTCTGGAGCCAGCCCTGCTGGGATCTCCCAGCTGCACGCCAGATCCCCACACACCCTTCAGGAGGATAATAAGTACGAGGAACACTAATGAGGGGAAGATGCTGTGGGCGATTCCACCCCCTAAAGACTGCTCCCTGCTGAAGACACATCCCAAAAGACTGGTGTGCAGCCAAACGAGTGCTCAGCTGTGGGAAAACAAAGCAAGAATCGGTTCCTGGGAGGATGAAAGAAGTAGAAAGGGGTCATTTCACGTGGTAAAGGGGAGGGAGGAGACATGGACGTTGTTGGGAAGGGTGATTGTGAAAGAGAAAATGAAGAAAGACCAGAAATAAAAACGGAAATTGTGAGAAAAAAAAAGGAGTGAGAAAGGGTGAGAAAAGAAATGAAGAGAAAAACAGCGTGAGTGAAAAATGAAAGCATGGGCAGAGGCTGAGACAGAGTGAGAGAGGGATGGGGAAGGAGAGGGATGCCAGGAGCATCCAGGAGGGCACGACAGTGGGAAAAGCAGGTTGGAGAGGCGAAGGAGAAGAAAAAAGGTGGAACAAGAGTCCCCAAATCAGAACGAGCCCTTGTGTGTGTCATTAACTGGATGGCCACCACTGTCACCTCGCCTGGGTTGTCCCGGTGTGTTAGGGATGTTAGGGCATCCAGGGAGGGGTGGGAGAGCCGCTGCAGGTGGGGTGGGTGACTGGGGGCCCTGGTGTTTGGGCTTTTGGAGGGTAATGTCCCATATCCCATATATGTGGGAGCTGTGGGGCTGCAATAGGAGGATGCTGGAAATGCAGAGACTGAGTGCATGAGATACGGGTGGGCTTTGGGGTCACATAAGGTTGTAGAGTTGGTATGGGGACTGTAAGGGTGGGATATGGGGGGTCTGCAAAAATGGTATATGAAGCACAAGAAAGACACGGGGTGGGCTGTGGTGATGGGATATCAGAGCTATGGGGACATACGTCTGGGAGATGAGGTACAAGGGTGCCCGTGGTATATGGTGCTGTGGGAATGGGATTTGGGGCACTTGCCTAGGAACATGTAAAAATATGGAGGTGGCATTTGAGCCCCTGGGGATGGCATACAGGGAACTGGGAGGATATTGGGGTGGGGCGTTAAGGAGTGAATGGTGGATATTTGGGGCATGTGCAGGGTTATGGGATATGGCATGCCACCAGCATTGGATATAAGGGGAATGCAGGGATGTGCGGAAGCTGCGTGATCAATATGGGAACCTGAGCTGATGGGGGTGCGCTGGGAAATCTGGACATGCATGGCAGTAAGGACACGGGGCTTTGGGGATATGGCAGGCTGCTGGGGAGGGATATGGGGGCAGGAAGGAGATGGCGACCTTGCTGGTGGAATATAGAGCGACTTTGGGGCCGTATGAGGCTGTGGGATATGAGGATGGAGGAACCGCCCTCTTCTGTCCTCCACGGCCTTATCTCCACCTCACAGCCTTCCTTCCCCTCCAGCCTGTTTCTGCCATGCCCTCAGCCCCCGGCAGCCAGCAGTGGATGAGAAAGAATCGATGTAGGGGAGGGAGCATGCTGCCCGTAACCCTTGGGTTTTGTGCATTTGTCCCAAACCCATCACTCGGCTTTGGCAGTTTCTCTCCTCCCTCCCTTCCTTTCTCCCTCTTGGGAAGATGGAAAGGGAGAAACAGGAGCCTGATCTGAGGCTATGGAGCAGAGGGCTTCCCATGTCTCTTGAACCCCTGAACCTCTGGGCAGGGACTGGGGGAGCAGAGTCCCACGCACTGGGACCACACGATGAAACTGAACAGGTACAGCTCTATGGGGACTGACAAGAAGTGGCTGATGGAGTGGCCGAGCCTCTCTCCATCGTATTTGAAAAGTCCTGGTAGTCAGGTGAGTCCCTGGTGACTGGAAAAAAAGGAAACATCGTTCCTGTTTTTAAAAAGGGTAGAAAGGAGGACCTGGGGAACTACAGACCGGTGAGCCTCGCCTCTGTGCCCGGCAAGATCACAGAATCACAGAATCGTCTAGGTTGGAAGAGACCTCCAAGATCACCCAGTCCAACCTCTGACCTAACACTAACAAGTCCTCCACTAAACCATATCACTAAGCTCAACATCCAAACGTCTCTTAAAGACCTCCAGGGATGGTGACTCAACCACTTCCCTGGGCAGCCCATTCCAATGCCTAACAACCCTTTCGGTAAAGAAGTTCCTCCTAATATCCAACCTAAACCTCCCCTGGCACAACTTTAGCCCATTCCCCCTTGTCCTGTCACCAGGCACATGCGAGAATAGACCAACCCCCACCTCGCTACAGCCTCCTTTAAGGTACCTGTAGAGAGCGATAAGGTCGCCCCTGAGCCTCCTCTTCTCCAGGCTGAACAATCCCAGCTCCCTCAGCCGCTCCTCGTAAGACTTGTTCTCCAGACCCCTCACCAGCCTCGTTGCCCTTCTCTGGACTCTCTCGAGCACCTCGACGTCCTTCATGTAGCAAGGGGCCCAAAAACTGAACACAGTACTCGAGGTGCAGCCTCACCAGAGCCGAGTACAGGGGGACAATCACTTCCCTAGACCTGCTGGCCACACTGCTTCTTATACAAGCCAGGATGCTGTTGGCCTTCATGGCCACCTGAGCACACTGCTGCCTCATATTCAGCCGACTATCAACCAGTACTCCCAGGTCCTTCTCGGCCAGGCAGCTTTCCAACCACTCATCTCCCAGCCTGTAGCGCTGCTTGGGGTTGTTGCGCACCAGGTGCAGGACCCGGCACTTGGCCTTGTTGAACTTCATACAGTTGACCTCAGCCCATCAGTCCAGCCTATCCAGATCCTCCTGCAGCGCCTTCCTACCCTTGAGCAGATCGACACACGCACCTAACTTGGTGTCGTCTGCAAACTTACTGAGGGTGCACTCAATCCCCTCATCCAGATCATCGATAAAGATATTGAAGAGGACTGGCCCCAGTACTGAGCCCTGGGGGACTCCACTAGTGACCGGCCTCCAACTGGATTTGACTCCATTCACCACAACTCTTTGAGCCCGGTTATCCAGCCAGTTTTTAACCCAATGAAGCGTACGCCAGTCCAAGCCATGAGCAGCCAGTTTCTTGAGGAGAATGTTGTGGGAAACGGTGTCAAAAGCCCTACTGAAGTCAAGGTAGACCACATCCACAGCCTTTCTGACATCCACTAAGCGCGTCACTTGGTCATAGAAGGAGATCAGGTTCGTCAAGCAGGACCTGCCCTTCATAAACCCATGCTGACTGGGCCTGATCGCCTGGTTGCCCTGTAAGTGCCGCGTGATGACATTCAAAATAATCTGCTCCATGAGCTTCCCTGGCACTGATGTCAAACTAACAGGCCTATAGTTCCCCGGGTCTACCCTCCGACCCTTCTTGTAGATGGGTGTCACATTTGCTAGCCACCAGTCGACTGGGACCTCCCGTGATAGCCAGGACTGCCGATAAATGATGGAAAGTGGCTTGGCCAGCTCCTCCACCAGTTCTCTCAGTACCCTGGGGTGGATCCCATCCGGCCCCATCGACTTGTGTACATCCAAGTGCTGTAGCAGGTCGCCAACCATTTCCTCGTGGATAGTGAGGGCCACATCCTGCTCCCCATCCCCTTCCACCAACTCAGGGTACCGGGTATCCAGAGAACAACTGGTTTTGCCGCTAAAGACTGAGGCAAAGAAGGCATTAAGCACCTCAGCTTTTTCCTCATCCCTTATAACTAAGTTTTCCCCCGCATCCAGTAAAGGATGGAGATTCTCCTTAGTCCTCCTTTTGGTGTTGATGTATTTGTAAAAACGTTTTTTGTTATCTTTAACAGCAGTAGTCAGATTGAGCTCCAGATGAGCTTTGGCCCTTCTAATTTTATCCCTGCACAGCCTCGCAACAGCCTTATAGTCCTCGTGAGTGGCCCGCCCTCTTTTCCAAAGATTATAAACCCTCCTTTTTCTCCTAAGCTCGAGCCACAACTCTCTGTTCAGCCAGGCCGGTCTAGTTCCGCACTGGCTCGTCTTTGGGCACGTGGGAACAGACCGCTCCTGAGCCATTAAGATTTCCTTCTTGAAGAGTGCCCAGCCTTCCTGGACTCCTCTGCCCTTCAGAACCACCTCCCGAGGGACTCTGCCAACCAGTGTCCTGAATAGCTCAAAGTCAGCCCTCCGGAAGTCCAGGACAGCGGTTTTACTGGTCCCCTTCCTGACTTCGCCAAGAATAGAGAACTGAACCATTTCATGGTCCCTCTGCCCAAGACAGCTCTCGACAACCACATCTCCCACCAGTCCGTCACTGTTTGTGAACAGAAGGTCTAGCGGGGCACCTCCCCTGGTAGGCTCTCTAACCAGCTGCGTCAGGAAGCTATCTTCCACACTCTCCAGAAACCTCCTAGACTGCTTTCTCTGGGCTGTGTTGTGCTTCCAGGATATGTCTGGGAAGTTGAAGTCCCCCACGAGAACAAGAGCTGACGATTTTGCAACTTCTGCCAGCTGCCTGTAGAACTCCTCATCCGTCTCCTCATTCTGGTTTGGCGGTCTATAACAGACCCCCAGCAGGATGCTTGCCTTGTTGGCCTTCCCTCTGATCCTAACCCACAGAGACTCAACCTTATCAGTCCCAGCCTCAAGTTCCACAACATCAAAACACTCTCTAACAGAGAGAGCCACACCACCACCCCTTCTGTGCTGCCTGTCCCTTCTGAAGAGCCTATAGCCAGACATTGGAGCACTCCAGTCATGAGAGTGGTCCCACCACGTTTCCGTGACGGCAACCAAGTCATAGCCTTCCTGCTGCACGATGGCTTCCAGCTCCTCTTGTTTGTTACCCATGCTGCATGCATTAGTGTAGATGTACTTCAGTTGGGCCATTGCCTTCTTCTCCGGCTTTGCCATTGTTCCCCCTGGTACAGCTCCAACAAGCCTAATTTCAGCCCCATCCCCTTTCTTTCCTAGTTTAAAGCCCTCTCAATGAGCCCTGCCAGCTCCTGGGCTAGGATCCGTTTTCCCCTTAGAGATAGGGACCCGTCTGCGGCCATCAGTCCGGGTGCCAAGTAAAGCGCCCCATGGTCAAAAAAACCAAAATTTCTGTGTTGGCACCAGCCTCTGAGCCACGTGTTAATCAGGTGGGCTTTCCGTGTCCTCTCGGTACCCCTCCCTGCCACTGCAGGGATAGACGAAAACACCACCTGTACTCCCGCTCCATCCACTAACCGTCCCAGTCCCCTAAAGTCCCGTTTGATAGCCTTCAGGCTTCTCTCTTCAATATCATCACTGCCAGCCTGGACTATCAAAAGCAGATAGTAGTCAGAGGGGCGAACCAGGTTGGGAAGCTTTCTGGCAACATCCCTGACCCTGGCCCCAGGGAGGCAGCAGACTTCCCTACGGGTAGGGTCAGGTCGACAAATAGGGCCCTCTGTTCCCCTGAGAAGGGAGTCGCCCACAACAATCACCCTTATTTCTTTCTTGGTGTAGGCTGTCTTGAGGCGTGGAGTCAGCTTCCTCGCCCTAGGCATCCTCCTGGGTAGACTTTCTACCTCATCCTCACCCACCGGTCTCTCAAGCTCCAGGGCCTCAAATCTGTTATTTAAGAGCACCTGGGAAGGTGGGGGGCGGTAGGGGGGGTGTTGCCTGCGAGGTCGAGCAGGGACCTGTCTCCATTCCTCCTCAACTCCTAGGTCGCCTCCCTCTGCCCGACAGCGACAGGGCAGGGGGTCCACCCCCATTTGGGGTGTCTCACCCCGGTACCTCTTCTGCAGGCCCTGCAGGGAGTTGCTCCACCAGTCTATCTCCCGCTCACACTTCCTGGTAGCCCTCATCCTCTCCACCTCCTCCCTGAGCTCTGACACCAGGTGGACCAGGTCGTCCACCTGCTCGCACCTCACACACACAGTCCCTCTGCCTCCCTCAGATGGCAGCAACAGGCTCAGACACTCCCTGCATCCAGAGACCTGAACTGCCGCATTTTTGAGCAGGCGATCAGTCTGGGTGGTTACAGACTTGCTAGAGAGAGCAGTCTGCCTGGTGTAGACCATAGCAGCCCAGCTAGCAGTCAACAGTCGTTAGAGGAGTTGTTCGTATGGGTGGGTGGGGGGGGAACGTTCTGCGCTCTTTGCCCTCCCTGCTCACCCTGCCTGTGCGAACTCTTGCGCAAACTGCCGCGCCCCGCCCTTCTGACGCGTCAAGCCCTGTTTGCCCGCCCTGGTCGCCGCGCTCCTGGTTGCTCACACTCCCTAGGGGCTGCTTTTGAACGGCCGGGGAGTGGGCGCTGCTGGCTCTGCCTGCACCTCGTCAGCCTCCCTCGCGAGGGCTGCCGGGTCCTGGCGGCTCCCTCGAGTGGCCTCGATGCTGGAAAAAAAGCCCTGCCTGTCCCGATCCCCCGCTCCGCTGCAGAACGCGTCTGCCCCGGAGCCGATCGCCTCGGCAAGAGGCAATGGAAAAATCATGATCATGGAAAAATCCTCCTGGAAGCAATGCCGAGGCACATGCAGGTTAAAGAGGTGATCCGAGACAGCCAGCATGGTCCTTTCAGTCAGCTGCCAGCAGTCCCTGGGGCCTACGCTGCCAAAAAGTAGCCTTTCAGTGGCCCACCACAAGACAAAACCCCATCCAAAAGCCAAGCAGAAGAGCTGGGTCAAGTGAAGGCTGAGAAACCTCAGAGGAACAAAGAAGGACAAGGAGCAGTGAGAGGCCCCCGTGAAGAGCCAGAAACAGCGCAAGAAAAGCTCCTGTACCCATGGGGAGTCCCAGTCCTGCTAAGAACACTCGTAATAGCCCTGTTATCTTCATCGAGCTCTGAGGACAGCATATCCGAGGATGCCAGTGAGAAGACAGCCAGACTTCAGCCACTGAGTTCAAACTCAAGAAGACTGCAGAAGTTAGAGGCTGAGAAGTTCTGGCCAGTTCTGCAAGAACCTCCAGAGATGGCAGCGTTGGCATCTAATTCTGAGGCCAGCAGTCCTGATGAGCCCAGCACCACCTCTGTGTTGGTGGCAGTGATACACAAGGGGGCCAGGTCCAAGCAGTATCAACCACCAAAGACCAGACCAGGGCTCTCTACTCGTGGCCATGGCCACACTGACCAGGGCTCGGAGAGCTCCATCTGAGCTGGCAAAAGAGGTGCGTGATCAACATCTGCATCAATCTTGGGGGCTCAAGCCTTGTAGGAAAGCAGAGTTATGGGGACAGTGGGGACTCGCCAAAGAGCTCTTAGTTTTGAGCCATGGCTTGGTTCACTTGCCACCCTTGGCACCCTCCATCACTAGCTGCAAGTTACTCAGTTTCCTATGAGGTTTCTGGGTGGGCCTGGCAGAGCTTAGGAGCAAAAGCCTGCTGGTGGCTGGGGTCTGGTGAGGGGGTAAATAGACGGAGAGAAATGGTGGCCCTGTCTCGGTGTTGTGGCCTGAAGCCATGCCCGCGGTCTGCATGTGGGCAAAGAGCTCCCAAAACTACCGTGTTGTTTGAGAAGACTCTTGTTTTACAGAAATCCATCTGGCATTGGAACACAAGGAGCTTTGGAAAGAAAGGGACGGAAACTAGTGGAGATGCTACGAAAGGCTGTGGGGTTTTCATTTGTTCACAATGCTCTTTCATTGGAATAAGTTTTCCAGCTGGGCTGTTCCTCTGAAATCATCCCAAACTGCTGCTGGAAGTGGGGCCATATCAGGGACCTTCCCCTGAGACGTTTTACATCTGAGGGACCTTTTCTGTGTCCTCCATTGACCACCACTGTCTGGGTGCGACCTTCAAGCCAATGCCTTATCCACCGAATAGCCCACCCTTCAAATCCACATCTTTCCAATTAGGAGATCAGGATGTCATGTGGGACCATGTCAAAGGCCTTACAGAAGTCCAGGTAGATGACATCGGTCAGTTTTCCTTTGTCAACTGATGCAGTCACTCCATCATAGAAGGCCACCACATTGGTCAGGCATGATATGCCTTGGTGAAACCATGCTGGCTGTCTCAGATCACCTCTTTGTCCTGCATGTGCCTCGGCTTTGCTTCCAGGAGGATCTGTTCCATGATCTTGCCAGGCACAGAGGCGAGGCTCACCGGTCTGTAGTTCCCCAGGTCCTCCTTTCTACCTTTTTTTTTTTCAAAATGTGAGTGATGTTTCCCTTTTTCCACCTCAAGAGGAATCACACCTGGGAAATTCAGGTGTCATGGCGTAGCAATACTTGAGTTCATGGAGCTGGGCAAACGACCCATGTTCATTTCTGTTATTGTGGCTTCAGTGTCTGGCTCATGTGCAGGCTCTGTGTGGAAGCTGACCCGTACTAAGCGACCTACTTGAACACCAGAGCTGGCCCTGCTTTGTGTCGCAGGTTGCACTGGAGACCCTTGAGGCTCCCTTCCATCCTGAATACTCCTATGAGTCCATGACTTACATATCATGCATTAAAAGAAAGAGATATATACCTGGATATCCCGATGGAGAAAGCACAGAGAAAGAAGAGAAAGACTTAGCTCTCCTTAGGGTGCAAGACTCCATTTGGTCAGATGAGTGTCAGACTGATGTGGACATAAAGAAGCAAGCAGGGATTCACTTGTCCTAAAGGTGGCCATCTGGTGTTTGACAAAGGAACTCCTCAACAGCCTCCAAGAGGATGCCAGCCCTCATAATTTACAGCCTGCAGCTACCTGTGCATGGCTTGGACTACGGCTGGTGCCTCTGAATTGCCTGGTACTGGTGGCTCATCAGCAGCTCGCTCCTGCCCTCCAGTTCCATGAACTGGAGGTGCCCATGCTGTCCACGTGTGAACTGAGGCAAGAGGAATCCCACCTCCTGGGGGGTTGTGGGGTGCATGGGAGGGCGCTGAGTCCCCTTCCAGCCCCAGGGCTATAAAGTCAGGGTGAGATGCCTCAACTGACTCAGCTGAATCCCTTCCCTCCCTGTCACCGTCTGGGTGTCCTGTCTGTGATGTGACAAAGAAAGGTGATGGCTTCAAGGATGCAAGAGGGGCAGAGCAAGTGACGCCTTGGGCTGAGCCTCTGCTGCTGAGCTGGGCTGGGCTCCTGGGACACAGGGAGCTTATGGCAAGCGAGCAGAGCTGCAGAGAGACAGCTCTGCCCAGGAGCAGCTCACTAATAGGGCTGGGGGCTCTGCCTGCAGGGGACAAAGGGAGAGGAGAAAACAGAGAGAGAGGTTGGAGGCAGCGTAGGGTGGGAGGACAACTGTGAGCTTACTGCAGGAGGAATCTTCACCAGCCTTCACACGGTAAGTCTCTGGCTGCAGGGTCGTGTAGATGAGTGTAGAGGACCTCTGCTGCCTGCCAGGCTCAGCACTCATCCTGCCCGGAGAGCTGCCCAGGGCGTGTGGAGAGAAGCTGTGGGTGGAAGGAGCCCCCCAGCAGGGCAGGATCCTTCTGCTGTATGGGGGCTGCTGCATGGCACAGGCTGCTCATAGCTCCTCATCACAACCGGGACTTTTCCCAAGGGGCTTTTCAAGAGCAAGGTTAGAGAAAGGGCTTGAAAAGGAAAGAGTTGGTACTGAGTTTCCTACTCGTGGCTGGGTGGGGAGTGGCAGAGGAGAATTTATTTCTTCATTCTGCAGACCCCATTTCTTGTTAGGACTTGTCTGAGATGCTTCCCAGTCCCTGTAGACACGGAGAAGCCCCCAGGCAGTGCCCTGATGCCAGGAGGTGTCTGCAGGGCAGAGCCGAGCATAGAGTGAGTGGGGTCTGTGAGCACAGATCCCTCTGCTCTCAGTAGTGTTTGCTGGCTTTTCAGGGTAAGAGATGAGCATGATTGCTGTATGTCTCATGACACATGTGATTGCTCTACATCTCTACCTTCTGAGAAGGGGAGGGATCTGTAAAAAGCAATCTCGCCCAGACTGCTTTCTGCCATCGCCGTTCTAGTGCTGACGTTGACGAGCACTTCTGTGTTAGGGGTAACTTAATCCGACAAACACCAAAATCAGGACTGATCCCTTCCCACACCATCCCCATGAAGCCCCTGCTGTAGAGCGGGGCTGACTCCTTGGGACCTGGCAGGCAGAGGCCAGCACAATCTGCCTGCAAAAGGAAAACCTGTAGCCAGACAGCTGATGGAAAGCTCCTGGAAAGGGAAAAGGGTGTGTGCAATGGTGGAGCAATGAATTTGCGTTTGCTCAGAGAGTTCTCTCCTAATTTGTTACTGTTTTTTTTCTCCTTTGACAGAGCGCCATACCCACAGGCAGCAGATGTCCAACAGCAGCTCCATCACCGAGTTCCTCCTGCTGGCATTCGCAGACACGCGGGAGCTGCAGCTCCTGCACTTTGGGCTCTTCCTGGGCATCTACCTGGCTGCCCTCCTGGGCAACGGCCTCATCCTCACCGCCGTAGCCTGCGACCACCGCCTCCACACCCCCATGTACTTCTTCCTCCTCAACCTCGCCCTCCTCGACATGGGCTTCATCTCCACCACTGTCCCCAAAGCCATGGTCAATTTCCTCTGGGACACCAGGGCCATCTCCTACTGGGGATGTGCTGCCCAGCTCTTTCTCTTTCTTTTCTTCACTGGAGGGGAATGTTCCCTTCTCACCATCATGGCCTATGACCGCTACGTGGCCATCTGCAAGCCCCTGCACTATGGGACCCTCCTGGGCAGCAGAGCCTGTGCCACCATGGCAGCAGCTGCCTGGGGCAGTGGGGTTCTCAATGCTCTCCTGCACACTTCCAGTACATTTTCTCTTCCTCTCTGCCATGGCAATGCTGTGGACCAATTCTTCTGCGAAATCCCCCAGATCCTCAAGCTCTCCTGCTCAGACTCCTACCTCAGGGAAGTTGGGCTCCTTGGAGTTAGTGCCTCTTTTGCTTTGTCATGTTTTGTTTTCATTGTGCTGTCCTATGTGCAGATCTTCAGGGCCGTGCTGAGGATCCCCTCTGAGCAGGGCCGGCACAAAGCCTTTTCCACGTGCCTCCCTCACCTGGCCGTAGTCTTCTTCCTTATCATCAGTGGTGTGTTTGCCAACCTGAAGCCCCCCTCCATCTCCTCCCCATCCCTGGATCTGGTGGTGTCATTTCTGTACTCGGTGGTGCCTCCAGCACTGAACCCCCTCATCTACAGCATGAGGAACCAGGAGATCAAAGATGCACTGAAAATGTTGTTCCGTCAGTTGTCTTTCTCCAGCGATAAGCTTCCCAACTCTCTTCATAAGTGATTTCCATCTCGTTGTGTAATCTGCGATAATCATATTTCTTCAGGAATGTCCTAATTCAGTCCACTTCTCCAGAGGCGTGAACCAGACCATGGTCTCTCTGAGCAAGAATCCTTTCTACAAGTATCTAGAACAAGGGTACAGCCACCCTCCTGTGTCCCATCTCTGTAATAAAAGTGGATTTCCTCTCTGCTGGTGTCTGGAGGTTGGGCTCTTCTCACAAAGTTGAGGTCAAGAACATGCTGAACAAGTGTTCCTTGTGATGCCCTGCCACCCTGCTTGGGCTCTGCATGGGCTCAGGGGAGGAGGGCAAGGGGTGATGCGTTGGGAAATGAGCCTGGACTGAGCCTTCACATGTGGGTGCCCAGTGCCCCTGGAGATGAATGATCCAAAGGGATCTGCTTGGATCTGTCCCCCTATGACTTTGGGGCATCACTGCCCCCCTTGCTCTGCAGAGCAGCTCCACCAGCTTGCAGGAAGCACCGGGAGGGTCAGAAATGGCTGGCCAGGCCAGCACAGACACAGAAGCCTGGGAAAATCATAGAATTATGGCATTATTAAGGTTGGAAATGACCTCTAAGGTCAAGTGCAACCATTAACCTAGCACTGCCAAGTCTACAAAAGGCTGTTTGGGGGCAGAGATATCCAGGAAAAAGAGCGAAGAAGCAGCTTTGTTGCTTCCAGGGGGCAACGAAAGAGCAAAAGCAACCCTCTGAGCCTGGCCATTCAATCAGCTCTTGATCCACCTCATTTGCCACTTATACTCAGTCTATAATTTGTCACCTTGTCCAGAACATGGTATGGGGGAGAGGCTCACTGTGCCCCAGATCCTCCAGCTTGTTTAAATGTCCCCTAATGGAGTATGGAGGGAAAGGATCTCTCCTCCCAGAAGATGGGGGGTCAAGGCTTGGTTTGTCTTGCTAAAACCCATCACGGCTTTACTCAGCATCAGACACCTACACTTTGCCGGCCTGGCATCACTGCCTCCAGTTTTCTGCTCTGACGACTCCCTGGGGAGGCTTTCTCAGGAATGGGTCTCAGTGGAGCCCAGTCATTCTCCAAGAAACTTCACTGTTTGCTTCTGGCTTCACCTTCTTCATCACTTTGTGCAATCACCTCTCAGCACTGGAGGTTCATGGATTCAGCACCAAATCAGAAAATCGTCACAGAATAGTTTGGGTTGGAAGGGACCTAAAAGTTCCACCCCCTTGCAAACAAACAAACAAAACCCAAAAAAAACCCCAACACCTTTAATTTTAAGGGTATTTAAAAACCATTTTTCAGTTCACAGATGAAACGATAGCAGCACTCTCCTATTGACATTGATCCAGGTTGTCTCCTAAGGAGGTCTGGGCAGGCAGAAAAAGCAGTCTTCTGAGGCCAGACACTGTAAAGACAACCTGACCCACCATTTCTCTAATTGCCCACCTGGTCCTTGCATCCCTTTTCCTTACACCAGGCTTCTCCACTGAAGTCTGCAGCTGGATGTTACGGCTCCTTTGCACCAGCTGCCGGCTGCTTTCCTCAGACAATTGGCTGCACACAGGCCCAGAAGGGTTTCTCTTCCTTGCAAGCAAAGTTAAACATGATGCAATTGAGTAAAGAACTCTCCTCAACTGTGTGCTAAGCCCAAGCAGCATCTAATGAGGTTCACCTTCCACAGGGGATGTCTGTACAAGAACAGATTAGACAGAGAGATAGGAAAGGATATCTCTTTAATGCTCCGATTAAAGATAACTCATTGTTGTCCTCTCTTTTTAATTACACGAGGGCCAGTGTTATAAATGTGAGGAAACAGTTTACCGTGAGGATGAGTTGGGATGGGGGGGGGGGGGAGTGGTGGTTACTCAATGTTAATTTTGAACCGGAGACCTAAGACGGATTGAGACGTGGAGCCTGCCCAAAGGCATGGTACAATCACTGAGCAGGATATAGGAAAATTATACCAACACTCACATCTGGATGGACAGGACAGGTGTGTGTTATCAGAGTCATGTCCAGGTGCCCATCCAACAGAGTCTACAATAATTTGTGAAGCTGGCATACACACAGTATGATTTTCAACCCAACATCCTATTGAAATGGTGTCCCCTGTTGTCCCTCTCAAAGATGGGATATATTGGTCTAGATCTTCAGCTTTCAGAATCCATTCCCTTTTGTAGAAAGTAATATTATTACATATTGCTACTCTGGATAGATTTAAGGATCTAGCAGGATAGGTGTCAAATAACCTCTCTGTAACCTATCTGTAAGCTTCAACCCATGGCTACCGCATCAAACATGAGTCTCACATCTTGCACACATTAATCCTGAATTTACAGGTGAGCCCCATACGTCCTGCTCGATTTCCCCATAAACATGTTACTCTAGATGACTGAGTCAGGGTAAAGTTATACCACCAACCCATAAGGCCATCATGACATTGTTTTGTTATGCAATTAGTTATGGTTATAGAGATTTGGCTTATTCTCTCATACTGAAGGTTGTTAATAAGCAGGCAGCCCACCTTCATATCATCACTTAGTGTTCTGATCAGTTGTGGCAATTGTTTGTGCTTATTCCATTCCCACCTATTTTGTGAGTATACTTCATTGCTGTTCATTACGAGGGTGACTAGGTTCAACTGACTGTAGGGCATAATGCCCATTTGCCCTGTATATCCCAGCAGTGCGTGGTCCCATGGGCTTTGTGTTGAAGATGGATAGATCATAATGAACATAATTAACAGGATTGGGCGAGGTTCCTTATTTGCTGTATCTGCAAGAAATAAAAGGAAATTATTTTGGTGGGAAGCTCCAAACAGGCTACCCCTTTCATGATGCAGGATAAATCCATCGAGCATTGACTTTGTGTTCTGCCCTCCACTCTCAATGGCGTACCAAGCCAGAGGTCCTCGTGGCTTATTCAGGGTCAGTGCGGTCAATGGCTCAATGTCCAAGTGGAGATCAGTAATGAGTGGTGTTCGTCAGAGGTCAGTATTGGGATCAGCGCTGTTGAACTACTTGGTCAACGACATGGACCGTGGGATCGACCCTCAGCAAGTTTGCGGATGACACCATGCTGTGTGGTGCAGTCAGTACACTGGAGGGAAGGGATGCCATCCAGGTGGGGCCGTGCAAACCTCATGGAGTTCAACAAGTGCAAGCGCAAGATCCTGCAGTCAGGTTCGGGGCTAGAGGCTGTCCCTGATGTATTTTCTCAATCTGTTTCACAGCTCTAACTAGGAATGAAAGCCCTTTCTCCCATTCATTCCTCTTTCTTTCAATGCAGTTGACCTAAAAGATGGAGGCTCTTTTGGAAAATTGTTCTTTATGTTGATAAAGCTATGTCTTTGATGGGATTGATACTCGTTGCAAAACCTCTGCCAAAGCCCCACAGGCAATTGTAGGTGAATGTTTGTAACCGTGGGGAAATGTATTAAAAGTGTACTGCACTCCTTCCGAAGCAAATGCAAAGCGGGGTTTATCTGTTCCTCCAAGAGGACCATAAAGGACATATCTTTAATGTCTAGAACAGCCAACCACGAGCCTGTATAGTGGCAGTCGGGTTTGCGATATAGGGACTGTTGCAGCGTTGGCATTGAGGCATCGGTAATCAATCATCTGTCGCCATCTACCGTCAGGTTTAACCAAGGGCTACCCTGGAGAATTGTATGAGGATGTGTTCTGAAAATAATTTGTCGAGGCTCTAAGTCCAATAACAGTCGAAATTCCATGGCTGCAGAGGTCGGGGCCAGGGAAGAGCCTGGGCAGGGCTGGCTTGTCCCCCAGCACAGGCACGGAGCCCAGTGGGAGATGGCCCCAGAGCAAAACTCACTGCCCAACCTGGGGTGAGCAGCCAGTGCTGGAAGTGGTTGGTGAGACGGGCTAGGGGGTGACGAATGCCCTGGGACACCACCCTGGGCTCTGCCTATGCCACCAAGGCACTCTCCTCTCTGCTGTAACTGCATGTCTCAGCTCCCTTCCACGAGCCTTGGCTCTGCACCACAAAGCCGTTGAGGTGAGTCTTCATCCTGCATGGTGCCACAGCTCAGCTAGCTGTCATGTTTTCCTCTGCCGTGCACTTTACAGCCCAGGACAGACCCTCCCCAGCTCCCTCACCTCCCTGCCCTCTCCCCAGACCAGACCAGACCAGTCGTGGGCTGTGGTGTGAGCGCCCCAGGGCCACCGCATTACCCTGCACTGGCCACGTGTCCTGGATTTGCCTGGGATGGGGTTAATTTTCTGCATAGACATTTGTATCATGCTATGTTTTGGATTCGTGATGAAAAGTGTTAGTAACACACCAATGTTTTAGTTATTGCTTAGCAGTGCTTGCACTGAGTCAAGGAGTTTTCTGCCTCTTGTGCTATCCTAACAGCGAGGACTCCAGCGGTTTCACAAGAACCTGGGAAGGGACTCAGCCAGGACAACTGAATCCAAATGGCCAAAGGCATATTCCATGTCATGCAACATAGTGCTCAGCAATAAAAACCCAGGTAAAGAAGGAGGACGGGGGAACATTCAGAGAGGTGGCGTTTGTCTTCCCAGGAAACCACTGTGTGTGATGGAGCTTGCTTTTGTGGAAATGGCCAGACATCTACCTGCCAATGGAAAGTAGCAAATTAATTCATTATTCTGCTTTGCTTGCATGCATAGCTTTTGTTTTGCCAAGCAAACTGTCTTTATCCCTTTTTGGTCCTATCAGTTTTGGCACCAGTTTTGGAAGAAGAGCCCAGACCAATGCACACAAGAGAATCCATTTTACTACAGAGATGGTACAAAAAGTCAGGTCTGAGCCCATGTTAGACAGACTTTTCCACAGCCTCCAGATGCAAAAGAGCAGGTCAGTTCCTCAGATGTAGTGAGACAAATCCAATCATTTGTGCGGGAAAATGATAAGGAGAAATAACAACAGTAATGCAGTGAATAAACAAAGCTCTGGCCCGGTATGGCGTTTGCAGCAAATCCTTTCTAGAGATGTGAAGCTTTAGTTCTTAAAAAAATGTCTGTCATCACTTTCTTAATGGCATCCTTGATCTCCTGGTTCCTCACACTGTAGATGAGGGGGTTCAGTGCTGGAGGCACCACCGAGTGCAGAAATGACACCACCAGATCCAGGGATGGGGAGGAGATGGAGGGGGGCTTCAGGTAGGCAAACACACCACTGATGATAAGGAAGAAGACTACGGCCAGGTGAGGGAGGCACGTGGAAAAGGCTTTGTGCCGGCCCTGCTGAGAGGGGATCCTCAGCACAGCCCTGAAGATCTGCACATAGGACAGCACAATGAAAACAAAACATGACAAAGCAAAAGAGGCACTAACTCCAAGGAGCCCAACTTCCCTGAGGCAGGAGTCTGAGCAGGAGAGCTTGAGGATCTGGGGGATTTCGCAGAAAAATTGGTCTACAGCATTACCTTGGCAGAGGGGCAGTGAAAACGACAGTGGTGGAGATGAAGCCCAGGTCGAGGAGGGCGAGGTTGAGGAGGAAGAAGTACATGGGGGTGTGGAGGCGGTGGTCGCAGGCTACGGAGGTGAGGATGAGGCCGTTGCCCAGGAGGGCAGCCAGGTAGATGCCTAGGAAGAGCCCAAAGTGCAGGAGCTGCAGCTCCCGCGTGTCTACGAATGCCAGGAGCAGGAACTCGGTGATGGAGCTGCTGTTGGGCATCTGCTGCCTCTGGGCCCAGGGCTCTTTCCAAGGAGGAAAAGACAGGGACAAGTTAGGAGAGAAATCTCTGCTCACACCAAAGCCCTTTCTCTTTGACTCTCCTGTCGCACAGTTTTTTCTTCTTGGCAGGACCTTCTTGCAATTCCCTGGTTTGTGCTGGCCGAATGCGGCACGAGGAGCAGGGTCTCTGCCCGACGGCTCCCAAGGGGGCGGTTATGCTCTAACTCCAAGGGCACGTGGGAGCATGGGGGAGGCAGGGGCCACAACTGATATTTAGAGTGTCTCCAGGAAAATCACACTGACCACAGGAGGGTTTGCCATCAATTGCCCACCCGAATCCAAGGAAACTCGGTTTCAGAGAGGGTTTTTAAACAGACTGTATTTAATAAGGCCTTGCCTGTCCCCCTACATCTCACATGGGGTGTCTTCTCTGGAATCAGAAATCCTCAGCACTTCTGCTTCTCCCAGGTTGAACAGCCACAAGTGCTGAGAGGAAAAAGCATTCGTGGTGCAGAGCGAGGAGAGCTAGTCTGTCGTTCGGTATGCCTCCCAGCTTCCCTCTGCTTGCTCCTCTTTGAGATGAAGGGGGAACACACGCCTCTGTTACCCTGAGAAGAAAGCAGACACTGCTGAGAGCTCTGATGGGATGAACTGCAGATCCTTGCCAGGACTGGCCAAGTCCCAGACGTCTGGGACACCTCATTGCCATGGCCACATCTGCATGGGCAGTGCCCAACCTACCACCGCAACTCCCCACCCCAGCCCTGAGAGCACGAACAAGAGCAGCACAGGCAGCAGGAGGGAAAAGAGGAAACACGGCGATGGGCTAGCCGAGAGAGGCGAGCAGAGAGACTGCAGGCACTCAGGAAAGCCTCCCCCTTTGCCAGCTGTGCACGCCTCCCAGCTGGTGGCATTGCAGGGCAGCCCCTCTCTGTCCCTTTGCTCTGCCGAAGGAAATGGGCATGTGTCAGGAGAGAGGCACCTCTGCTGTGCCGGAGCTGGGGCTGCTCCTGCCCTGGAAGCCCCAGCTGTGAGAGCAGAGGCTTTGCTGGCTGGGAGAGGAGAGCAGGGGGCTTGCTCAGAGCAAGGGGGCTGCACTGCAGGAGGTGACAGGCAGCAGGTAAAATCCACCCTCCCCAGCAGTTCTGACACTAGTTCCTTCCCACTGCCCACCCATGCTGCTGGCTGGCGCTGTCCCTGCCAGGATCTGTTTCCCTGCCACCATCTCAGCTCCCTGTCCAAGCTCCCAGACCGCATCCTACGCGCTGCATGCTCAGCTCTGCCCTGCAGGTACCTCCCCGGGACGGGGCACTGCACAGGGACAGCTTCGTGCTTGCAGGCGCTAAACAGCAGGTCAGACCAGCCCTGATGAAACTGGGAAGGTGACGCTGGTGTTATTTCCAGGTTGGTGGGTGGTGAAGGCATTTCCTAATATTCTTGGTTGTCCTCATGATGGCGGTGTAGGAGCCTCAGCCCCTTTTCTAAACCTCACAGCTCTATTTCGGTTCCCATCAAGAGAAACAAGTGAAAACTGAAAGCACAGCTACGAGGGAAGCACGGAGTCAAGCTGAAAAGGCTGCCTCGATCATACTTACGAAAAGTCTTCTTGGAAATGCGCTGAGGGTGAGCTGAAGCTCTGAGCAGATCCATAATCTATGGGAAGTGCAAATTTAGGGCATCCGTCTGTGCATTACATCCCTATTGCCCTGCAGCCAGAGACTTACCGTATGAGTGGGTGTCAAGGTTCCTCCCACAGTGAGCTCTAAACTGTATTCCAAGTTCAGAAAGCTTTTAATCTCTGGCTGTCTCCTCTCCCTTGGCCTCTGCAGACATTGCCAATCCACTCAAGACTTATTGGTTCAATGCCAGCACCAGAGACCGACACCTAGGGACAGGAAAGGGTCCCTTTGCACCTGAACAGCTACACAAAGGCATCCCAGTCACTCAAGCCAATAAAACAGTCTCATCAGGGTCCCAACATAAATGTTTCCATGCAAATTGGAAATTTCCTTGCCTCTTCAAGGATCTGCTTGGTGGAGTACCATGAGACAAAGCCCTGGAGGGAAGAGGCTCCTGAGAAAGCATCAACTGACATCATCTACCTGGAATGTCACAGCATTTGACACTGTCCCTCACAATATCCTTGTCTCTAAATTGGAGAGACATGGATGTGATCGATGGGCCACTCAGTGGGTAAGGAATTGGCTGAATGGCCGCACTCAAAGAGTTGCAGTCAATGGCTCAGTGTCCTAGTGGAGATCAGTAATTAGTGGTGTTCAGTTCTGGGCCCCCAATATAAGAAGGACTTGGACCTGATGGACTGGATCCAGAGGAGGGCCACAAGGATGATCAAAGGTCTGAAGCACCTCTCCTGTGAAGAAAAGCTGAGAAAGTTGGAATTATTTGGCCCAGAGAATCTAGGGAGATCCTCTGGCCTAGAGGATGTGGGGAGACCTTTGAGCAGCCTTCCAGTATTTAACGGCAGCCTACAGGAAAGATGGAGAGAGAAGTACTCAACAGGAGTATAGTGACAGGACCAGGGTAATGGTTATAAACCAAAAAAGGGTAAGTTTAGATCAGATACGGGAAGAAATTCTTTAGTCAGAGGGTGGTGTGGCACTGGAACAGGTTGCCCAGAGAAGCTATAGGTGCCCCTTCCATGGAAGTGTTCAAGGCCGGTTTGGATTGGGCTTTGGGCAACCTGGTCTAGTGGGAGGTGTCCCTGCCATGGCAGGGGGTTGCTATTAGATGGTCTTTAAGGTCCCTTCCAACCCAACCCATTCCATGACTCTACGAGCTCACCAGATGCATACAATGAGCATTCTGGCACCAGCAGCAATGATTTCTCTTTCCGTGTCTCCCCTGCACACACAAGGGGCCCTGCTCTTCTCCCAGGACATCCCATTGCTTGGGGAGCCTTTCCCAGGTGAGCACATCTGTGCTGGCCTGGCTGGACGCTCCTGCACCCCCCGCCACACGCTCCCCACAGCCCTGAGCTGTCGGTGCTGCTCTGCAGAGTAAGGGGGCTGTGGGGCCAGGGACCACCGCAGGACTCTGTGGGTTCATGATGGTTCATGCTGGGAGGCAGAACCAGCTCATGGGGGCACTGCCACTGGTCGCCCCCCACACCAGCTTTTACGTGGCCGTGGAGGGTGCTCAGAGGTGCCCTGCCTTATTTCCAGCACCATAAGATGTTTTTGGGTGCTGCACTGGATCCAGTCTTTTGTCTCTGGATCCAGACATTTCATTGGGGGTAAAATGAATCACTCGCCAGACTCCTTTTCCTGGGGATGCAGAGCCCTCATTTGCCTGTTCATACCCAGATTTAACACTTTATCTTAGAATCATACAATCCTAAAATCACAGAATCATTGAATGGCCTGGGTTGGAAGGGACCTTGAAGCCCATCTAGTTCCAACCCCCCTGCCATAGGCAGGGATGCCACCCACTAGATCAGGTTGCTCAGGGCCTCATCCAACCTGGCCTTGAACACCTCCAGGGATGGGGCATCCGCAGCTTCTCTGGGCAACCTGTTCCAGTGCCTCACCACCCTCTGAGTAAAGAATTTCCTCCTAATCTCTAATGTAAATCTCCCTTCTTTTAGTTTAAAACCATTCCCCCTCGTCCTGTCATTATCTGATTGAGCAAAGAGTTACTCTCCGTCTTTTTTGTAACCCCTCTTTCAGTACAGGAAGGCCGCAATGAGGTCTTCCTGGAGCCTTCTCTTCTGTAGGCTGAACATCCCCAGCTCTCTCGGCCTTTCTTCATAGGAGAGGTGCTCCAGCCCCTTGATTATTTTTGTGGCCCTCCTCTGGACCCGTTCTAACAGCCCCACATCCTTCTTGTGCTGGGGGCCCAGATCTGGACTCAGGACTCCAAGTGGTGTCTCCTCAGAGCAGAACAGAGGGGGACAATGACCTTCCTCCCCTGCGGACCACTGTTTTGATGCAGCCCAGGATGCAGTTGGTGTTCTCCTTATCTCTGCTGATTCCACGTTGCCAGGCTTGCACTCTGTGGGCTCCATTCGGTGCTGACTCGAGGCACACGCTGCCCTGCAGATCCCCTGGACTCTCCTGGTAGGTCTTGATTACCTTCAGAAAAAAAAAGCTTTCCTGCCATCAGCCCTATTGCATGCTGTAGAACCCCAGTAAAATTAACTGGGGAAAAGTCACCACCTGTGTGGGCACCAGCCACCACCTAGAGACATCTAGACCCTCATATTTCAGGGACATCTCAGTCCCTGGAATACCGTGCTGGGATCCTGATCTCATCACACAGGGCCTATGGAGAAACAGGCAGAGCAAGGAGACAATTTGGAGTCTGTTTCTTGGGCTTGGGCATGCTCTTGGCAGCCACTTGCAAGGCAGCCCTGAGCCTTCGAGCACTGCCCTGGGGAGATCCCCTTTTAGGGTGGAAATGCTGTTCTGGAGGACTGCTCTGTCATGGAGGTGCCACTGCCTGTTCTTGCCTGCGGCCCCAGGACAGTCACCCATCAGTACTGGGATCAAGCTACAGGAGCAGCCTGGCCTTACACCAACAGAAGGGCCCATAAGGAGAGCACAGAGGTGAAAAGAGAGCAGCTTTGGAAAGACCAAGTGCTGGTGCTCCCTGGCCATGCTGCTGTGCTGGGACTCTCTTTCCCTCCACCTCTGCACACAGGCAGTGCTCTCAGCTCCAGAAAAGGGTTCACAAGAGGGAAGTCAGAACAAGTCAGTGAAGGGTCCTTTATTTTGTTTAAATTCACCAAGACTCCTCATGGACGGAGTCTCTGGGCTCCACCAGACAGGTACACACTGAGTTAGAAAGGGGATGAAGAATCAGAGACTCACAGAATGTTTTGGGTTGGAAGGGACCTCTAAAGAGAATCTAGTTCCAACCTCCCTGTCATGGGAAAGGGACAGCTTCCACCGGACCGTGTGGCACAAAGTCCCATCCAGCCTGATGATCTGAACACTTCCAAGGAAGATGCATCCACAGCTTGCTAACAGGCAACCAGTTGTACGATGACATAACAATGTCAAAATCCTAATGACATTTTAGTGCACAGCATCAGGAGAATGAAACCACAGATAAAATAAACACTGAAAACAAAGCAAAATAAAACCAGAAATGACAGTACCCATAAATACATTACAATAGGAGCTGTGCCTTTAATGAGCCACGTTATGAGTCTAATGCAGAAGCTGGGAAGTTCATTGCTTCTGAAAAACTTTATTTCATCAGTTTTCTGAGGGCATCCTTGATCTCCTGGTTCCTCATGCTGTAGACGAGGGGGTTCAGTGCTGGAGGCACCACCGAGTACAGAACTGCCATCACCAGGTCCAGGGATGGGGAGGGGATGGAGGGGGGCTTCAGGTAGGAAAACATGCCAGTGCTGACAAACAGGGAGACGACAGCCAGGTGAGGGAGGCACGTGGAAAAGGCTTTGTGCCGTCCCTGCTCAGAGGGGATCCTCAGCACGGCCCTGAAGATCTGCACATAGGACAGCACAATGAAAATAAAAGCACTAAATGCTAAACAAAGACAAACCACAAGAAGCCCAGCTTCCCTCATGGAGGAGTCTGAGCAGGAGAGCTTGAGGATCTGGGGGATTTCACAGAAGAACTGGTCCACAGCATTGCCTTGGCAGAGAGGAAGAGAAAATGTATTGGCAGTGTGCAGGAGAGCATAGAGGAAACCACTGCCCCAGGCAGCTGCTGCCATGGTGGCACAGGCTCTGCCGCCCAGGAGGGTCCCGTAGTGCAGGGGCTTGCAGATGGCCACGTAGCGGTCGTAGGCCATGATGGTGAGGACAGAATACTCTGCTGTCATCAAGAAAAGAAACAAAAATACCTGGGCTGCACATCCCCAGTAGGAAATGGCCCTGGTGTCCCAGAGGAAATTGACCATGGCTTTGGGGACAGTGGTGGAGATGGATCCCAGGTCGAGGAGGGCGAGGTTGAGGAGGAAGAAGTACATGGGGGTGTGGACGCGGTGGTGGCAGGCTACGGCGGTGAGGATGAGGCCGTTGCCCAGGAGGGCAGCCAGGTAGATGCCCAGGAAGAGCCCGAAGTGCAGGAGCTGCAGCTCCCGCGTGTCTGCGAATGCCAGGAGCAGGAACTCGGTGATGGAGCTGCTGTTGGACATCTGATCCCTTTGCTCATGGGGTTCTGCCAAAGGAATAAGCCAACTCACAGGTTAGGACTGCTCCAATCCAATCTCTTTCCACTCCTTGCCCTCCAGTCCCACAGCATCACCCCAAAGCACATGGCCACTCACCTTCCTTTAAGCACCCTTGTGCACCTCCGTGGCTGGAGCCGTGCTTCATGCTGGCTCAGGGCACTGTGAGAAGCACGGTCTCTTCTCCTGAAGGACTCAGCCCCACTCTACATCGGCTGCCCCGTTGGAAAGGTGCTGAGATACTCCAAAATTCATCATTTACCTCTCATGTCACCTACTTGCAATGCAGAAGGGCTTCTCAGCACCTTCCAGCAGAAGAAGCTCCTGGGTGTGCTCTAAGAGGTTGCCTGCAGAGAGCCAGCTCGCTGCCCAGCCCCACGCACCGTGCTGTCAGGTCCCACGGACGGAGGTGCTCCGAAGGACCGGGGCTGGACAAAGCTGCACGGCAGGACCTGCACTGCTGTGTGTGAGCTGCCGCAGGGAGTGAGGGGCAAAGCAAGGGCAGCGTGGGCAGGGAGGGAATGGGGGAGCTCCCCAGCACTCCTGCTGACTGGGGACAGGGCAGACAGACTGCACTCGGGAGCTTCTCCTCCTCGGGCTCCAGCTGCCAAGGAGGTGACTCAAGCCAGGAGCCCATGGCCTTGGTGACAGAGGCTCTGCTGGCTCGGAGAGGACAAGGACTTGCGCCAGCAAAGGCCTCTGCACTGCAGGGGCAGGGGCAGGGAGGTGCCTGAATCTTCCTGCCATGGTGTTTGTGGTAGCAGCCCCCTCTCCCCCCCGTCTGCTACCTGGGGCTGACCCTGCAGGCGGCTCTCTCCCTGTCCCCACCTCTCCTCCCTGCCCATGCTCACATACATGCCCTGGATGCTGACCCTACAGTGGGAAAACCCTGCTCTGGAGCACGTCCTCCTCCACACCAGAGAAACTGGGAGAGTCCTGATGGGTGCTCCAGGCTGTGGGACATGCCAGCTCTACCAGACACTCACCTACACCACCCCGCAGCCAGAGACTTACCGTGTGAAGGCTGGTGAAGATTCCTCCTGCAGTGAGCTCGCAGTTGTCCTCCCACCCTACGCTGCCTCTCACCTCTCTCTCTGTTTTCTCCTCTCCCCTTGTCCCCTGCAGGCAGAGCCCCCAGCCCTATTAGCGAGCTGCTCCTGGGCAGAGCTGTCTCTCTGCAGCTCTGCTCGCTTGCCATAAGCTCCCTGTGTCCCAGGAGCCCAGCCCAGCTCAGCAGCAGAGGCTCAGCCCAAGGCGTCGCTTGCTCTGCCGCTCTTGCATCCCTCGAGACGTCCCTGGGGCTGCAGGGCTGATGGCTCCTGCAGGCAGCACAGTCCCTCCTGGGGCACCTACTTGGAAGCAGACCGACGCAGTCCCTCTCTGCCCCTCTCTGCACACTGGACAGACTGATTCCTGCAGCGGGAGTTGCCCTGCCAGGTCGCGGTGATCTATGGAAGGCGTCAGCGTTCCCCCCTGGAACCCCCTGTTCCTGCCCCAGTGTCAGGCAGGATGCGGGCAGCGGCAGGCAGGGATCCCGTGGTGCAGGGCAGGGGTTCAGCTCGGCCAGTGCTGCTCTCTCAGCTCTCATCAGTGGCCCTGAGGCTGGCAGCTCCCTTTCTGCAGCCCACAGACCCCCAGCAGCTGGGATCCCTCTTGCCTCTGCTCGGTGCAGAGACAGTGGGTGCCTGCGGGCCAGCCCCTTCCCTGAGCTCCCCCTGGGTCAGCAGGTAGGGAGGGGGGCAGTCATTGCTCACACGCACACCAAAAAACAATCCTTATTTCCTTGGAGCAAAGCCATTGCTCACAGGGGTTCCCGGGCTCTTTGTAAAAGGGTGTCCCATTACTGGTCCGTGCTTGGCCCTGGTGCCACAGCTGAGGTACAGCTGCCCAAACGTGCACCAATGCCCTCAGCCAGGAAGAGGCAGGGGGAACTGGAGCCCCTCGTGCTGTCACAGAATGGGGACACTTATGGAATAACTCCTGAGATGTGGCAAGGAGCTCATAGCTCTGGTGGTGCTATAAAAGACACACGCAGGTTATTCAGGATATAAGACTCATCAGAGCATCACAGGAGAAGCTGGTGGTGGTGACATTGTGGTGAGGGTTACAAATGTGGTGAAAAAGTGGTCCAAGTGTTGTTCAAGCAACCCATGGACATCTCCAGAAGAATGACTTCATCTCTTACAAGGGACTTGAATTTCCCTGGCATTTCCTCATCAAGTACCATGTCAGGGTGCTACAGTGCACCAAGGGGTGCTGGTTCTTTCCGGTCCAATGTGAAAGGAACATGTTCTCTCAGAAAAGACAGCAGTTTTGTTAACATCCCTGAACAGGGCATAGGAATATATCAAATCTTTTGTATCTCCCAGTGCTGGGAGCTCCAAGCAGATACCGCATCAGATGGGCCTCTAGTCAGGCCACAGCATGTGGAGCCGATCCTGCTTTTTAGTGTGCTTGCAAGGGGGTGTTTATATCGACCACATCACTTCAGTCAAAATGACATCACAAGAGTTTCCAGCAGGTTTTTCCCTCATTCTGCAATTTATCCCGGGTTCTGTCGCCTCCCCCAGCTCACTGATAAAGTCCTGCATGAGCAGGTCCCACAATCAGCAGTTCTCCACTCATTACTGGTCTCCAGGCCGAGTATGATCCACTGACTGTCTGAGTCTGACCCTCCAACCACTGCTTTAGTGCTCCATCTAAAGAGAGCCCAGGACCCCCGTGAGCAATGGTTTTGCTCCAAGGAAATAAGTGCCCAGGGCAGGTTTGAATGCCCTCAACGTTTGGTGCCATCTCACTTGGACAAATGGCCCTCTCCCTACCGCCCTGCAGCTGATGCTCAGGCAGGCGGGGGTGTCCCATCTGTGCCCCGTTAGAAGGGCCAGACACATGCACAAGGATGGGACCACTCCTGGCACCTCCAATGCCACCAAGGTTGGTTTGTTTCTTGGTGTGCGTGTGAGCAATGACTGCCCCCCTCCCTACCTGCTGACCCAGGGGGAGCTCAGGGAAGGGGCTGGCCCGCAGGCACCCACTGTCTCTGCACCGAGCAGAGGCAAGAGGGATCCCAGCTGCTGGGGGTCTGTGGGCTGCAGAAAGGGAGCTGCCAGCCTCAGGGCCACTGATGAGAGCTGAGAGAGCAGCACTGGCCGAGCTGAACCCCTGCCCTGCACCACGGGATCCCTGCCTGCCGCTGCCCGCATCCTGCCTGACACTGGGGCAGGAACAGGGGGTTCCAGGGGGGAACGCTGACGCCTTCCATAGATCACTGCGACCTGGCAGGGCAACTCCCGCTGCAGGAATCAGTCTGTCCAGTGTGCAGAGAGGGGCAGAGAGGGACTGCGTCGGTCTGCTTCCAAGTAGGTGCCCCAGGAGGGACTGTGCTGCCTGCAGGAGCCATCAGCCCTGCAGCCCCAGGGACGTCTCGAGGGATGCAAGAGGGGCAGAGCAAGCGACGCCTTGGGCTGAGCCTCTGCTGCTGAGCTGGGCTGGGCTCCTGGGACACAGGGAGCTTATGGCAAGCGAGCAGAGCTGCAGAGAGACAGCTCTGCCCAGGAGCAGCTCGCTAATAGGGCTGGGGGCTCTGCCTGCAGGGGACAAGGGGAGAGGAGAAAACAGAGAGAGAGGTGAGAGGCAGCGTAGGGTGGGAGGACAACTGCGAGCTCACTGCAGGAGGAATCTTCACCAGCCTTCACACGGTAAGTCTCTGGCTGCGGGGTGGTGTAGGTGAGTGTCTGGTAGAGCTGGCATGTCCCACAGCCTGGAGCACCCATCAGGACTCTCCCAGTTTCTCTGGTGTGGAGGAGGACGTGCTCCAGAGCAGGGTTTTCCCACTGTAGGGTCAGCATCCAGGGCATGTATGTGAGCATGGGCAGGGAGGAGAGGTGGGGACAGGGAGAGAGCCGCCTGCAGGGTCAGCCCCAGGTAGCAGACGGGGGGGAGAGGGGGCTGCTACCACAAACACCATGGCAGGAAGATTCAGGCACCTCCCTGCCCCTGCCCCTGCAGTGCAGAGGCCTTTGCTGGCGCAAGTCCTTGTCCTCTCCGAGCCAGCAGAGCCTCTGTCACCAAGGCCATGGGCTCCTGGCTTGAGTCACCTCCTTGGCAGCTGGAGCCCGAGGAGGAGAAGCTCCCGAGTGCAGTCTGTCTGCCCTGTCCCCAGTCAGCAGGAGTGCTGGGGAGCTCCCCCATTCCCTCCCTGCCCACGCTGCCCTTGCTTTGCCCCTCACTCCCTGCGGCAGCTCACACACAGCAGTGCAGGTCCTGCCGTGCAGCTTTGTCCAGCCCCGGTCCTTCGGAGCACCTCCGTCCGTGGGACCTGACAGCACGGTGCGTGGGGCTGGGCAGCGAGCTGGCTCTCTGCAGGCAACCTCTTAGAGCACACCCAGGAGCTTCTTCTGCTGGAAGGTGCTGAGAAGCCCTTCTGCATTGCAAGTAGGTGACATGAGAGGTAAATGATGAATTTTGGAGTATCTCAGCACCTTTCCAACGGGGCAGCCGATGTAGAGTGGGGCTGAGTCCTTCAGGAGAAGAGACCGTGCTTCTCACAGTGCCCTGAGCCAGCATGAAGCACGGCTCCAGCCACGGAGGTGCACAAGGGTGCTTAAAGGAAGGTGAGTGGCCATGTGCTTTGGGGTGATGCTGTGGGACTGGAGGGCAAGGAGTGGAAAGAGATTGGATTGGAGCAGTCCTAACCTGTGAGTTGGCTTATTCCTTTGGCAGAACCCCATGAGCAAAGGGATCGGATGTCCAACAGCAGCTCCATCACCGAGTTCCTGCTCCTGGCATTCGCAGACACGCGGGAGCTGCAGCTCCTGCACTTCGGGCTCTTCCTGGGCATCTACCTGGCTGCCCTCCTGGGCAACGGCCTCATCCTCACCGCCGTAGCCTGCCACCACCGCGTCCACACCCCCATGTACTTCTTCCTCCTCAACCTCGCCCTCCTCGACCTGGGATCCATCTCCACCACTGTCCCCAAAGCCATGGTCAATTTCCTCTGGGACACCAGGGCCATTTCCTACTGGGGATGTGCAGCCCAGGTATTTTTGTTTCTTTTCTTGATGACAGCAGAGTATTCTGTCCTCACCATCATGGCCTACGACCGCTACGTGGCCATCTGCAAGCCCCTGCACTACGGGACCCTCCTGGGCAGCAGAGCCTGTGCCACCATGGCAGCAGCTGCCTGGGGCAGTGGTTTCCTCTATGCTCTCCTGCACACTGCCAATACATTTTCTCTTCCTCTCTGCCAAGGCAATGCTGTGGACCAGTTCTTCTGTGAAATCCCCCAGATCCTCAAGCTCTCCTGCTCAGACTCCTCCATGAGGGAAGCTGGGCTTCTTGTGGTTTGTCTTTGTTTAGCATTTAGTGCTTTTATTTTCATTGTGCTGTCCTATGTGCAGATCTTCAGGGCCGTGCTGAGGATCCCCTCTGAGCAGGGATGGCACAAAGCCTTTTCCACGTGCCTCCCTCACCTGGCTGTCGTCTCCCTGTTTGTCAGCACTGGCATGTTTTCCTACCTGAAGCCCCCCTCCATCCCCTCCCCATCCCTGGACCTGGTGATGGCAGTTCTGTACTCGGTGGTGCCTCCAGCACTGAACCCCCTCGTCTACAGCATGAGGAACCAGGAGATCAAGGATGCCCTCAGAAAACTGATGAAATAAAGTTTTTCAGAAGCAATGAACTTCCCAGCTTCTGCATTAGACTCATAACGTGGCTCATTAAAGGCACAGCTCCTATTGTAATGTATTTATGGGTACTGTCATTTCTGGTTTTATTTTGCTTTGTTTTCAGTGTTTATTTTATCTGTGGTTTCATTCTCCTGATGCTGTGCACTAAAATGTCATTAGGATTTTGACATTGTTATGTCATCGTACAACTGGTTGCCTGTTAGCAAGCTGTGGATGCATCTTCCTTGGAAGTGTTCAGATCATCAGGCTGGATGGGACTTTGTGCCACACGGTCCGGTGGAAGCTGTCCCTTTCCCATGACAGGGAGGTTGGAACTAGATTCTCTTTAGAGGTCCCTTCCAACCCAAAACATTCTGTGAGTCTCTGATTCTTCATCCCCTTTCTAACTCAGTGTGTACCTGTCTGGTGGAGCCCAGAGACTCCGTCCATGAGGAGTCTTGGTGAATTTAAACAAAATAAAGGACCCTTCACTGACTTGTTCTGACTTCCCTCTTGTGAACCCTTTTCTGGAGCTGAGAGCACTGCCTGTGTGCAGAGGTGGAGGGAAAGAGAGTCCCAGCACAGCAGCATGGCCAGGGAGCACCAGCACTTGGTCTTTCCAAAGCTGCTCTCTTTTCACCTCTGTGCTCTCCTTATGGGCCCTTCTGTTGGTGTAAGGCCAGGCTGCTCCTGTAGCTTGATCCCAGTACTGATGGGTGACTGTCCTGGGGCCGCAGGCAAGAACAGGCAGTGGCACCTCCATGACAGAGCAGTCCTCCAGAACAGCATTTCCACCCTAAAAGGGGATCTCCCCAGGGCAGTGCTCGAAGGCTCAGGGCTGCCTTGCAAGTGGCTGCCAAGAGCATGCCCAAGCCCAAGAAACAGACTCCAAATTGTCTCCTTGCTCTGCCTGTTTCTCCATAGGCCCTGTGTGATGAGATCAGGATCCCAGCACGGTATTCCAGGGACTGAGATGTCCCTGAAATATGAGGGTCTAGATGTCTCTAGGTGGTGGCTGGTGCCCACACAGGTGGTGACTTTTCCCCAGTTAATTTTACTGGGGTTCTACAGCATGCAATAGGGCTGATGGCAGGAAAGCTTTTTTTTTCTGAAGGTAATCAAGACCTACCAGGAGAGTCCAGGGGATCTGCAGGGCAGCGTGTGCCTCGAGTCAGCACCGAATGGAGCCCACAGAGTGCAAGCCTGGCAACGTGGAATCAGCAGAGATAAGGAGAACACCAACTGCATCCTGGGCTGCATCAAAACAGTGGTCCGCAGGGGAGGAAGGTCATTGTCCCCCTCTGTTCTGCTCTGAGGAGACACCACTTGGAGTCCTGAGTCCAGATCTGGGCCCCCAGCACAAGAAGGATGTGGGGCTGTTAGAACGGGTCCAGAGGAGGGCCACAAAAATAATCAAGGGGCTGGAGCACCTCTCCTATGAAGAAAGGCCGAGAGAGCTGGGGATGTTCAGCCTACAGAAGAGAAGGCTCCAGGAAGACCTCATTGCGGCCTTCCTGTACTGAAAGAGGGGTTACAAAAAAGACGGAGAGTAACTCTTTGCTCAATCAGATAATGACAGGACGAGGGGGAATGGTTTTAAACTAAAAGAAGGGAGATTTACATTAGAGATTAGGAGGAAATTCTTTACTCAGAGGGTGGTGAGGCACTGGAACAGGTTGCCCAGAGAAGCTGCGGATGCCCCATCCCTGGAGGTGTTCAAGGCCAGGTTGGATGAGGCCCTGAGCAACCTGATCTAGTGGGTGGCATCCCTGCCTATGGCAGGGGGGTTGGAACTAGATGGGCTTCAAGGTCCCTTCCAACCCAGGCCATTCAATGATTCTGTGATTTTAGGATTGTATGATTCTAAGATAAAGTGTTAAATCTGGGTATGAACAGGCAAATGAGGGCTCTGCATCCCCAGGAAAAGGAGTCTGGCGAGTGATTCATTTTACCCCCAATGAAATGTCTGGATCCAGAGACAAAAGACTGGATCCAGTGCAGCACCCAAAAACATCTTATGGTGCTGGAAATAAGGCAGGGCACCTCTGAGCACCCTCCACGGCCACGTAAAAGCTGGTGTGGGGGGCGACCAGTGGCAGTGCCCCCATGAGCTGGTTCTGCCTCCCAGCATGAACCATCATGAACCCACAGAGTCCTGCGGTGGTCCCTGGCCCCACAGCCCCCTTACTCTGCAGAGCAGCACCGACAGCTCAGGGCTGTGGGGAGCGTGTGGCGGGGGGTGCAGGAGCGTCCAGCCAGGCCAGCACAGATGTGCTCACCTGGGAAAGGCTCCCCAAGCAATGGGATGTCCTGGGAGAAGAGCAGGGCCCCTTGTGTGTGCAGGGGAGACACGGAAAGAGAAATCATTGCTGCTGGTGCCAGAATGCTCATTGTATGCATCTGGTGAGCTCGTAGAGTCATGGAATGGGTTGGGTTGGAAGGGACCTTAAAGACCATCTAATAGCAACCCCCTGCCATGGCAGGGACACCTCCCACTAGACCAGGTTGCCCAAAGCCCAATCCAAACCGGCCTTGAACACTTCCATGGAAGGGGCACCTATAGCTTCTCTGGGCAACCTGTTCCAGTGCCACACCACCCTCTGACTAAAGAATTTCTTCCCGTATCTGATCTAAACTTACCCTTTTTTGGTTTATAACCATTACCCTGGTCCTGTCACTATACTCCTGTTGAGTACTTCTCTCTCCATCTTTCCTGTAGGCTGCCGTTAAATACTGGAAGGCTGCTCAAAGGTCTCCCCACATCCTCTAGGCCAGAGGATCTCCCTAGATTCTCTGGGCCAAATAATTCCAACTTTCTCAGCTTTTCTTCACAGGAGAGGTGCTTCAGACCTTTGATCATCCTTGTGGCCCTCCTCTGGATCCAGTCCATCAGGTCCAAGTCCTTCTTATATTGGGGGCCCAGAACTGAACACCACTAATTACTGATCTCCACTAGGACACTGAGCCATTGACTGCAACTCTTTGAGTGCGGCCATTCAGCCAATTCCTTACCCACTGAGTGGCCCATCGATCACATCCATGTCTCTCCAATTTAGAGACAAGGATATTGTGAGGGACAGTGTCAAATGCTGTGACATTCCAGGTAGATGATGTCAGTTGATGCTTTCTCAGGAGCCTCTTCCCTCCAGGGCTTTGTCTCATGGTACTCCACCAAGCAGATCCTTGAAGAGGCAAGGAAATTTCCAATTTGCATGGAAACATTTATGTTGGGACCCTGATGAGACTGTTTTATTGGCTTGAGTGACTGGGATGCCTTTGTGTAGCTGTTCAGGTGCAAAGGGACCCTTTCCTGTCCCTAGGTGTCGGTCTCTGGTGCTGGCATTGAACCAATAAGTCTTGAGTGGATTGGCAATGTCTGCAGAGGCCAAGGGAGAGGAGACAGCCAGAGATTAAAAGCTTTCTGAACTTGGAATACAGTTTAGAGCTCACTGTGGGAGGAACCTTGACACCCACTCATACGGTAAGTCTCTGGCTGCAGGGCAATAGGGATGTAATGCACAGACGGATGCCCTAAATTTGCACTTCCCATAGATTATGGATCTGCTCAGAGCTTCAGCTCACCCTCAGCGCATTTCCAAGAAGACTTTTCGTAAGTATGATCGAGGCAGCCTTTTCAGCTTGACTCCGTGCTTCCCTCGTAGCTGTGCTTTCAGTTTTCACTTGTTTCTCTTGATGGGAACCGAAATAGAGCTGTGAGGTTTAGAAAAGGGGCTGAGGCTCCTACACCGCCATCATGAGGACAACCAAGAATATTAGGAAATGCCTTCACCACCCACCAACCTGGAAATAACACCAGCGTCACCTTCCCAGTTTCATCAGGGCTGGTCTGACCTGCTGTTTAGCGCCTGCAAGCACGAAGCTGTCCCTGTGCAGTGCCCCGTCCCGGGGAGGTACCTGCAGGGCAGAGCTGAGCATGCAGCGCGTAGGATGCGGTCTGGGAGCTTGGACAGGGAGCTGAGATGGTGGCAGGGAAACAGATCCTGGCAGGGACAGCGCCAGCCAGCAGCATGGGTGGGCAGTGGGAAGGAACTAGTGTCAGAACTGCTGGGGAGGGTGGATTTTACCTGCTGCCTGTCACCTCCTGCAGTGCAGCCCCCTTGCTCTGAGCAAGCCCCCTGCTCTCCTCTCCCAGCCAGCAAAGCCTCTGCTCTCACAGCTGGGGCTTCCAGGGCAGGAGCAGCCCCAGCTCCGGCACAGCAGAGGTGCCTCTCTCCTGACACATGCCCATTTCCTTCGGCAGAGCAAAGGGACAGAGAGGGGCTGCCCTGCAATGCCACCAGCTGGGAGGCGTGCACAGCTGGCAAAGGGGGAGGCTTTCCTGAGTGCCTGCAGTCTCTCTGCTCGCCTCTCTCGGCTAGCCCATCGCCGTGTTTCCTCTTTTCCCTCCTGCTGCCTGTGCTGCTCTTGTTCGTGCTCTCAGGGCTGGGGTGGGGAGTTGCGGTGGTAGGTTGGGCACTGCCCATGCAGATGTGGCCATGGCAATGAGGTGTCCCAGACGTCTGGGACTTGGCCAGTCCTGGCAAGGATCTGCAGTTCATCCCATCAGAGCTCTCAGCAGTGTCTGCTTTCTTCTCAGGGTAACAGAGGCGTGTGTTCCCCCTTCATCTCAAAGAGGAGCAAGCAGAGGGAAGCTGGGAGGCATACCGAACGACAGACTAGCTCTCCTCGCTCTGCACCACGAATGCTTTTTCCTCTCAGCACTTGTGGCTGTTCAACCTGGGAGAAGCAGAAGTGCTGAGGATTTCTGATTCCAGAGAAGACACCCCATGTGAGATGTAGGGGGACAGGGAAGGCCTTATTAAATACAGTCTGTTTAAAAATCCTCTCTGAAACCGAGTTTCCTTGGATTCGGGTGGGCAATTGATGGCAAACCCTCCTGTGGTCAGTGTGATTTTCCTGGAGACACTCTAAATATCAGTTGTGGCCCCTGCCTCCCCCATGCTCCCACGTGCCCTTGGAGTTAGAGCATAACCGCCCCCTTGGGAGCCGTCGGGCAGAGACCCTGCTCCTCGTGCCGCATTCGGCCAGCACAAACCAGGGAATTGCAAGAAGGTCCTGCCAAGAAGAAAAAACTGTGCGACAGGAGAGTCAAAGAGAAAGGGCTTTGGTGTGAGCAGAGATTTCTCTCCTAACTTGTCCCTGTCTTTTCCTCCTTGGAAAGAGCCCTGGGCCCAGAGGCAGCAGATGCCCAACAGCAGCTCCATCACCGAGTTCCTGCTCCTGGCATTCGTAGACACGCGGGAGCTGCAGCTCCTGCACTTTGGGCTCTTCCTAGGCATCTACCTGGCTGCCCTCCTGGGCAACGGCCTCATCCTCACCTCCGTAGCCTGCGACCACCGCCTCCACACCCCCATGTACTTCTTCCTCCTCAACCTCGCCCTCCTCGACCTGGGCTTCATCTCCACCACTGTCGTTTTCACTGCCCCTCTGCCAAGGTAATGCTGTAGACCAATTTTTCTGCGAAATCCCCCAGATCCTCAAGCTCTCCTGCTCAGACTCCTACCTCAGGGAAGTTGGGCTCCTTGGAGTTAGTGCCTCTTTTGCTTTGTCATGTTTTGTTTTCATTGTGCTGTCCTATGTGCAGATCTTCAGGGCTGTGCTGAGGATCCCCTCTCAGCAGGGCCGGCACAAAGCCTTTTCCACGTGCCTCCCTCACCTGGCCGTAGTCTTCTTCCTTATCATCAGTGGTGTGTTTTCCTACCTGAAGCCCCCCTCCATCTCCTCCCCATCCCTGGATCTGGTGGTGTCATTTCTGCACTCGGTGGTGCCTCCAGCACTGAACCCCCTCATCTACAGTGTGAGGAACCAGGAGATCAAGGATGCCATTAAGAAAGTGATGACAGACATTTTTTTAAGAACTAAAGCTTCACATCTCTAGAAAGGATTTGCTGCAAACGCCATACCGGGCCAGAGCTTTGTTTATTCACTGCATTACTGTTGTTATTTCTCCTTATCATTTTCCCGCACAAATGATTGGATTTGTCTCACTACATCTGAGGAACTGACCTGCTCTTTTGCATCTGGAGGCTGTGGAAAAGTCTGTCTAACATGGGCTCAGACCTGACTTTTTGTACCATCTCTGTAGTAAAATGGATTCTCTTGTGTGCATTGGTCTGGGCTCTTCTTCCAAAACTGGTGCCAAAACTGATAGGACCAAAAAGGGATAAAGACAGTTTGCTTGGCAAAACAAAAGCTATGCATGCAAGCAAAGCAGAATAATGAATTAATTTGCTACTTTCCATTGGCAGCTAGATGTCTGGCCATTTCCACAAAAGCAAGCTCCATCACACACAGTGGTTTCCTGGGAAGACAAACGCCACCTCTCTGAATGTTCCCCTGTCCTCCTTCTTTACCTGGGTTTTTATTGCTGAGCACTATGTTGCATGACATGGAATATGCCTTTGGCCATTTGGATTCAGTTGTCCTGGCTGAGTCCCTTCCCAGGTTCTTGTGAAACCGCTGGAGTCCTCGCTGTTAGGATAGCACAAGAGGCAGAAAACTCCTTGACTCAGTGCAAGCACTGCTAAGCAATAACTAAAACATTGGTGTGTTACTAACACTTTTCATCACGAATCCAAAACATAGCATGATACAAATGTCTATGCAGAAAATTAACCCCATCCCAGGCAAATCCAGGACACGTGGCCAGTGCAGGGTAATGCGGTGGCCCTGGGGCGCTCACACCACAGCCCACGACTGGTCTGGTCTGGTCTGGGGAGAGGGCAGGGAGGTGAGGGAGCTGGGGAGGGTCTGTCCTGGGCTGTAAAGTGCACGGCAGAGGAAAACATGACAGCTAGCTGAGCTGTGGCACCATGCAGGATGAAGACTCACCTCAACGGCTTTGTGGTGCAGAGCCAAGGCTCGTGGAAGGGAGCTGAGACATGCAGTTACAGCAGAGAGGAGAGTGCCTTGGTGGCATAGGCAGAGCCCAGGGTGGTGTCCCAGGGCATTCGTCACCCCCTAGCCCGTCTCACCAACCACTTCCAGCACTGGCTGCTCACCCCAGGTTGGGCAGTGAGTTTTGCTCTGGGGCCATCTCCCACTGGGCTCCGTGCCTGTGCTGGGGGACAAGCCAGCCCTGCCCAGGCTCTTCCCTGGCCCCGACCTCTGCAGCCATGGAATTTCGACTGTTATTGGACTTAGAGCCTCGACAAATTATTTTCAGAACACATCCTCATACAATTCTCCAGGGTAGCCCTTGGTTAAACCTGACGGTAGATGGCGACAGATGATTGATTACCGATGCCTCAATGCCAACGCTGCAACAGTCCCTATATCGCAAACCCGACTGCCACTATACAGGCTCGTGGTTGGCTGTTCTAGACATTAAAGATATGTCCTTTATGGTCCTCTTGGAGGAACAGATAAACCCCGCTTTGCATTTGCTTCGGAAGGAGTGCAGTACACTTTTAATACATTTCCCCACGGTTACAAACATTCACCTACAATTGCCTGTGGGGCTTTGGCAGAGGTTTTGCAACGAGTATCAATCCCATCAAAGACATAGCTTTATCAACATAAAGAACAATTTTCCAAAAGAGCCTCCATCTTTTAGGTCAACTGCATTGAAAGAAAGAGGAATGAATGGGAGAAAGGGCTTTCATTCCTAGTTAGAGCTGTGAAACAGATTGAGAAAATACATCAGGGACAGCCTCTAGCCCCGAACCTGACTGCAGGATCTTGCGCTTGCACTTGTTGAACTCCATGAGGTTTGCACGGCCCCACCTGGATGGCATCCCTTCCCTCCAGTGTACTGACTGCACCACACAGCATGGTGTCATCCGCAAACTTGCTGAGGGTCGATCCCACGGTCCATGTCGTTGACCAAGTAGTTCAACAGTGCTGATCCCAATACTGACCTCTGACGAACACCACTCATTACTGATCTCCACTTGGACATTGAGCCATTGACCGCACTGACCCTGAATAAGCCACGAGGACCTCTGGCTTGGTACGCCATTGAGAGTGGAGGGCAGAACACAAAGTCAATGCTCGATGGATTTATCCTGCATCATGAAAGGGGTAGCCTGTTTGGAGCTTCCCACCAAAATAATTTCCTTTTATTTCTTGCAGATACAGCAAATAAGGAACCTCGCCCAATCCTGTTAATTATGTTCATTATGATCTATCCCTCTTCAACACAAAGCCCATGGGACCACGCACTGCTGGGATATACAGGGCAAATGGGCATTATGCCCTACAGTCAGTTGAACCTAGTCACCCTCGTAATGAACAGCAATGAAGTATACTCACAAAATAGGTGGGAATGGAATAAGCACAAACAATTGCCACAACTGATCAGAACACCAAGTGATGATATGAAGGTGGGCTGCCTGCTTATTAACAACCTTCAGTATGAGAGAATAAGCCAAATCTCTATAACCATAACTAATTGCATAACAAAACAATGTCATGATGGCCTTATGGGTTGGTGGTATAACTTTACCCTGACTCAGTCATCTAGAGTAACATGTTTATGGGGAAATCGAGCAGGACGTATGGGGCTCACCTGTAAATTCAGGATTAATGTGTGCAAGATGTGAGACTCATGTTTGATGCGGTAGCCATGGGTTGAAGCTTACAGATAGGTTACAGAGAGGTTATTTGACACCTATCCTGCTAGATCCTTAAATCTATCCAGAGTAGCAATATGTAATAATATTACTTTCTACAAAAGGGAATGGATTCTGAAAGCTGAAGATCTAGACCAATATATCCCATCTTTGAGAGGGACAACAGGGGACACCATTTCAATAGGATGTTGGGTTGAAAATCATACTGTGTGTATGCCAGCTTCACAAATTATTGTAGACTCTGTTGGATGGGCACCTGGACATGACTCTGATAACACACACCTGTCCTGTCCATCCAGATGTGAGTGTTGGTATAATTTTCCTATATCCTGCTCAGTGATTGTACCATGCCTTTGGGCAGGCTCCGCGTCTCAATCCATCTTAGGTCTCCGGTTCAAAATTAACATTGAGTAACCACCCCCCCCACCCCTCCCCCATCCCAACTCATCCTCCCAGTAAACTGTTTCCTCACATTTATAACACTGGCCCTCGTGTAATTAAAAAGAGAGGACAACAATGAGTTATCTTTAATCGGAGCATTAAAGAGATATCCTTTCCTATCTCTCTGTCTAATCTGTTCTTGTACAGACATCCCCTGTGGAAGGTGAACCTCATTAGATGCTGCTTGGGCTTAGCACACAGTTGAGGAGAGTTCTTTACTCAATTGCATCATGTTTAACTTTGCTTGCAAGGAAGAGAAACCCTTCTGGGCCTGTGTGCAGCCAATTGTCTGAGGAAAGCAGCCGGCAGCTGGTGCAAAGGAGCCGTAACATCCAGCTGCAGACTTCAGTGGAGAAGCCTGGTGTAAGGAAAAGGGATGCAAGGACCAGGTGGGCAATTAGAGAAATGGTGGGTCAGGTTGTCTTTACAGTGTCTGGCCTCAGAAGACTGCTTTTTCTGCCTGCCCAGACCTCCTTAGGAGACAACCTGGATCAATGTCAATAGGAGAGTGCTGCTATCGTTTCATCTGTGAACTGAAAAATGGTTTTTAAATACCCTTAAAATTAAAGGTGTTGGGGTTTTTTTTGGGTTTTGTTTGTTTGTTTGCAGGGGGGTGGAACTTTTAGGTCCCTTCCAACCCAAACCATTCTGTGACGATTCTCTGATTTGGTGCTGAATCCATGAACCTCCAGTGCTGAGAGGTGATTGCACAAAGTGATGAAGAAGGTGAAGCCAGAAGCAAACAGTGAAGTTTCTTGGAGAATGACTGGGCTCCACTAAGACCCATTCCTGAGAAAGCCTCCCCAGGGAGTCGTCAGAGCAGAAAACTGGAGGCAGTGATGCCAGGCCGGCAAAGTGTAGGTGTCTGATGCTGAGTAAAGCCGTGATGGGTTTTAGCAAGACAAACCAAGCCCTGACCCCCCATCTTCTGGGAGGAGAGATCCTTTCCCTCCATACTCCATTAGGGGACATTTAAACAAGCTGGAGGATCTGGGGCACAGTGAGCCTCTCCCCCATACCATGTTCTGGACAAGGTGACAAATTATAGACTGAGTATAAGTGGCAAATGAGGTGGATCAAGAGCTGATTGAATGGCCAGGCCCAGAGGGTTGCTTTTGCTCTTTCGTTGCCCCCTGGAAGCAACAAAGCTGCTTCTTCGCTCTTTTTCCTGGATATCTCTGCCCCCAAACAGCCTTTTGTAGACTTGGCAGTGCTAGGTTAATGGTTGCACTTGACCTTAGAGGTCGTTTCCAACCTTAATAATGCCATAATTCTATGATTTTCCCAGGCTTCTGTGTCTGTGCTGGCCTGGCCAGCCATTTCTGACCCTCCCGGTGCTTCCTGCAAGCTGGTGGAGCTGCTCTGCAGAGCAAGGGGGCAGTGATGCCCCAAAGTCATAGGGGGACAGATCCAAGCAGATCCCTTTGGATCATTCATCTCCAGGGGCACTGGGCACCCACATGTGAAGGCTCAGTCCAGGCTCATTTCCCAACGCATCACCCCTTGCCCTCCTCCCCTGAGCCCATGCAGAGCCCAAGCAGGGTGGCAGGGCATCACAAGGAACACTTGTTCAGCATGTTCTTGACCTCAACTTTGTGAGAAGAGCCCAACCTCCAGACACCAGCAGAGAGGAAATCCACTTTTATTACAGAGATGGGACACAGGAGGGTGGCTGTACCCTTGTTCTAGATACTTGTAGAAAGGCTTCTTGCTCAGAGAGACCATGGTCTGGTTCACGCCTCTGGAGAAGTGGACTGAATTAGGACATTCCTGAAGAAATATGATTATCGCAGATTACACAACGAGATGGAAATCACTTATGAAGAGAGTTGGGAAGCTTATCGCTGGAGAAAGACAACTGACGGAACAACATTTTCAGTGCATCTTTGATCTCCTGGTTCCTCATGCTGTAGATGAGGGGGTTCAGTGCTGGAGGCACCACCGAGTACAGAAATGACACCACCAGATCCAGGGATGGGGAGGAGATGGAGGGGGGCTTCAGGTTGGTAAACACTGCAGTGCTGATAAAGAGGGTGACAACAGCCAGGTGAGGGAGGCACGTGGAAAAGGCTTTGTGCCGGCCCTGCTCAGAGGGGATCCTCAGCACGGCCCTGAAGATCTGCACATAGGACAGCACAATGAAAACAAAACATGACAAAGCAAAAGAGGCGCCAACCACAATAAGCCCAACTTCTCTGAGGTAGGCATCTGAGCAGGAGAGCTTGAGGATCTGGGGGATTTCACAGAAGAACTGGTCCACAGCATTGCCATGGCAGAGAGGAAGAGAAAATGTACTGGAAGTGTGCAGGAGAGCATTGAGAACCCCACTGCCCCAGGCAGCTGCTGCCATGGTGGCACAGGCTCTGCTGCCCAGGAGGGTCCCGTAGTGCAGGGGCTTGCAGATGGCCACGTAGCGGTCGTAGGCCATGATGGTGAGAAGGGAACATTCCCCTCCAGTGAAGAAAAGAAAGAGAAAGAGCTGGGCAGCACATCCCCAGTAGGAAATGGCCCTGGTGTCCCACAGGGAATTGGCCATGGATTTGGGGACAGTGGTGGAGATGAAGCCCAGGTCGAGGAGGGCGAGGTTGAGGAGGAAGAAGTACATGGGGGTGTGGAGGCGGTGGTCGCAGGCTACGGCGGTGAGGATGAGGCCGTTGCCCAGGAGGGCAGCCAGGTAGATGCCCAGGAAGAGCCCAAAGTGCAGGAGCTGCAGCTCCCGCGTGTCTGCGAATGCCAGCAGGAGGAACTCGGTGATGGAGCTGCTGTTGGACATCTGCTGCCTGTGGGTATGGCGCTCTGTCAAAGGAGAAAAAAAACAATAACAAATTAGGAGAGAACTCTCTGAGCAAATGCAAATTCATTGCTCCACCATTGCACACACCCTTTTCCCTTTCCAGGAGCTTTCCATCAGCTGTCTGGCTACAGGTTTTCCTTTTGCAGGCAGATTGTGCTGGCCTCTGCCTGCCAGGTCCCAAGGAGTCAGCCCCGCTCTACAGCAGGGGCTTCATGGGGATGGTGTGGGAAGGGATCAGTCCTGATTTTGGTGTTTGTCGGATTAAGTTACCCCTAACACAGAAGTGCTCGTCAACGTCAGCACTAGAACGGCGATGGCAGAAAGCAGTCTGGGCGAGATTGCTTTTTACAGATCCCTCCCCTTCTCAGAAGGTAGAGATGTAGAGCAATCACATGTGTCATGAGACATACAGCAATCATGCTCATCTCTTACCCTGAAAAGCCAGCAAACACTACTGAGAGCAGAGGGATCTGTGCTCACAGACCCCACTCACTCTATGCTCAGCTCTGCCCTGCAGACACCTCCTGGCATCAGGGCACTGCCTGGGGGCTTCTCCGTGTCTACAGGGACTGGGAAGCATCTCAGACAAGTCCTAACAAGAAATGGGGTCTGCAGAATGAAGAAATAAATTCCCCTCTGCCACTGCCCACCCAGCCACGAGTAGGAAACTCACAGTACCAACTCTTTCCTTTTCAAGCCCTTTCTCTAACCTTGCTCTTGAAAAGCCCCTTGGGAAAAGTCCCGGTTGTGATGAGGAGCTATGAGCAGCCTGTGCCATGCAGCAGCCCCCATACAGCAGAAGGATCCTGCCCTGCTGGGGGGCTCCTTCCACCCACAGCTTCTCTCCACACGCCCTGGGCAGCTCTCCGGGCAGGATGAGTGCTGAGCCTGGCAGGCAGCAGAGGTCCTCTACACTCATCTACACGACCCCGCAGCCAGAGACTTACCGTGTGAAGGCTGGTGAAGATTCCTCCTGCAGTGAGCTCGCAGTTGTCCTCCCACCCTACGCTGCCTCCAACCTCTCTCTCTGTTTTCTCCTCTCCCTTTGTCCCCTGCAGGCAGAGCCCCCAGCCCTATTAGTGAGCTGCTCCTGGGCAGAGCTGTCTCTCTGCAGCTCTGCTCGCTTGCCATAAGCTCCCTGTGTCCCAGGAGCCCAGCCCAGCTCAGCAGCAGAGGCTCAGCCCAAGGCGTCACTTGCTCTGCCCCTCTTGCATCCTTGAAGCCATCACCTTTCTTTGTCACATCACAGACAGGACACCCAGACGGTGACAGGGAGGGAAGGGATTCAGCTGAGTCAGTTGAGGCATCTCACCCTGACTTTATAGTCCTGGGGCTGGAAGGGGACTCAGCGCCCTCCCATGCACCCCACAGCCCCCCAGGAGGTGGGATTCCTCTTGCCTCAGTTCACACGTGGACAGCATGGGCACCTCCAGTTCATGGAACTGGAGGGCAGGAGCGAGCTGCTGATGAGCCACCAGTACCAGGCGATTCAGAGGCACCAGCCGTAGTCCAAGCCATGCACAGGTAGCTGCAGGCTGTAAATTATGAGGGCTGGCATCCTCTTGGAGGCTGCTGAGGAGTTCCTTTGTCAAACACCAGATGGCCACCTTTAGGACAAGTGAATCCCTGCTTGCTTCTTTATGTCCACATCAGTCTGACACTCGTCTGACCAAATGGAGTCTTGCACCCTAAGGAGAGCTAAGTCTTTCTCTTCTTTCTCTTTGCTTTCTCCATCAGGATATCCAGGTATATATCTCTTTCTTTTAATGCATGATATGTAAGTCATGGACTCATAGGAGTATTCAGGATGGAAGGGAGCCTCAAGGGTCTCCAGTGCAACCTGCGACACAAAGCAGGGCCAGCTCTGGTGTCAGAGTAGATCGCTTAGTACGGGTCAGCTTCCACACAGAGCCTGCACATGAGCCAGACACTGAAGCCACAATAACAGAAATGACCATGGGTCGTTTGCCCAGCTCCATGAACTCAAGTATTGCTATGCCATGACACCTGAATTTCCCAGGTGTGATTCCTCTTGAGGTGGAAAAAGGGAAACATCACTCACATTTTGAAAAAAAAAAAAGGTAGAAAGGAGGACCTGGGGAACTACAGACCGGTGAGCCTCGCCTCTGTGCCCGGCAAGATCATGGAACAGATCCTCCTGGAAGCAATGCCGAGGCACATGCAGGACAAAGAGGTGATCTGAGACAGCCAGCATGGTTTCACCAAGGCATATCATGCCTGACCAATGTGGTGGCCTTCTATGATGGAGTGACTGCATCAGTTGACAAAGGAAAACTGACCGATGTCATCTACCTGGACTTCTGTAAGGCCTTTGACATGGTCCCACATGACATCCTGATCTCCTAATTGGAAAGATATGGATTTGAAGGGTGGGCTATTCGGTGGATAAGGAGTTGGCTTGAAGGTCACACCCAGACAGTGGTGGTCAATGGAGGCCACAGAAAAGGTCCCTCAGATGTAAAACGTCCCAGGGGAAGGTCCCTGATATGGCCCCACTTCCAGCAGCAGTTTGGGATGATTTCAGAGGAACAGCCCAGCTGGAAAACTTATTCCAATGAAAGAGCATTGTGAACAAATGAAAACCCCACAGCCTTTCGTAGCATCTCCACTAGTTTCCGTCCCTTTCTTTCCAAAGCTCCTTGTGTTCCAATGCCAGATGGATTTCTGTAAAACAAGTCTTCTCAAACAACACGGTAGTTTTGGGAGCTCTTTGCCCACATGCAGACCCCGGGGATGGCTTCAGGCCACAACACCGAGACAGGGCCACCATTTCTCTCCGTCTATTTACCCCCTCACCAGACCCCAGCCACCAGCAGGCTTTTGCTCCTAAGCTCTGCCAGGCCCACCCAGAAACCTCATAGGAAACTGAGTAACTTGCAGCTAGTGATGGAGGGTGCCAAGGGTGGCAAGTGAACCAAGCCATGGCTCAAAACTAAGAGCTCTTTGGAGAGTCCCCACTGTCCCCATAACTCTGCTTTCCTACAAGGCTTGAGCCCCCAAGATTGATGCAGATGTTGATCACGCACCTCTTTTGCCAGCTCAGATGGAGCTCTCCGAGCCCTGGTCAGTGTGGCCATGGCCACGAGTAGAGAGCCCTGGTCTGGTCTTTGGTGGTTGATACTACTTGGACCTGGCCCCCTTGTGTATCACTGCCACCAACACAGAGGTGGTGCTGGGCTCATCAGGACTGCTGGCCTCAGAATTAGATGCCAACGCTGCCATCTCTGGAGGTTCTTGCAGAACTGGCCAGAACTTCTCAGCCTCTAACTTCTGCAGTCTTCTTGAGTTTGAACTCAGTGGCTGAAGTCTGGCTGTCTTCTCACTGGCATCCTCGGATATGCTGTCCTCAGAGCTCGATGAAGATAACAGGGCTATTACGAGTGTTCTTAGCAGGACTGGGACTCCCCATGGGTACAGGAGCTTTTTTTGCGCTGTTTCTGGCTCTTCACGGGGGCCTCTCACTGCTCCTTGCCCTTCTTTGTTCCTCTGAGGTTTCTCAGCCTTCACTTGACCCAGCTCTTCTGCTTGGCTTTTGGATGGGGTTTTGTCTTGTGGTGGGCCACTGAAAGGCTACTTTTTGGCAGCGTAAGCCCCAGGGACTGCTGGCAGCTGACTGAAAGAACCATGCTGGCTGTCTCAGATCACCTCTTTAACCTGCATGTGCCTCGGCATTGCTTCCAGGAGGATTTTTCCATGATCATGATTTTTCCATCGCCTCTTGCCGAGGCGATCGGCTCCGGGGCAGACGCGTTCTGCAGCGGAGCGGGGGATCGGGACAGGCAGGGCTTTTTTTCCAGCATCGAGGCCACTCGAGGGAGCCGCCAGGACCCGGCAGCCCTCACGAGGGAGGCTGACGAGGCGCAGGCGGAGCCAGCAGCGCCCACTCCCCGGCCGGGAGATAGACTGGTGGAGCAACTCCCTGCAGAGCCTGCAGGAGAGGTACCGGGGTGAGACACCCCAAATGGGGGTGGACCCCCTGCCCTGTGGCTGTCGGGCAGAGGGAGGTGACCTAGGAGTTGAGGAGGAATGGAGACAGGTCCCTGCTCGACCTCGCAGGCAACACCCCCCCCCACCGCCCCCCACCTTCCCTGGTGCCCTTACATAACAGATTTGAGGCCCTGGAGCTTGAGAGACCGGTGGGTGAAGATGAGGTAGAAAGTCTACCCAGGAGGATGCCTAGGGCGAGGAAGCCGACTCCACGCCTCAAGACAGCCTCCACCAAGAAAGAAATAAGGGTGATTGTTGTGGGCAACTCCCTTCTCAGGGGAACAGAAGGCCCTATTTGTCGACCTGACCCTACCCGTAGGGAAGTCTGCTGCCTCCCTGGGGCCAGGGTCAGGGATGTTGCCAGAAAGCTTCCCAACCTGGTTCGCCCCTCTGACTACTATCTGCTTTTGATAGTCCAGGCTGGCAGTGATGATATTGAAGAGAGAAGCCTGAAGGCTATCAAACGGGACTTTAGGGGACTGGGACGGTTAGTGGATGGAGCGGGAGTACAGGTGGTGTTTTCGTCTATGCAGTGGCAGGGAGGGGTACCGAGAGGACACGGAAAGCCCACCTGATTAACACATGGCTCAGAGGCTGGTGCCAACACAGAAAATTCGTTTTTTTTGACCATGGGGCGCTTTACTCGGCACCCGGACTGATGGCCGCAGACGGGTCCCTATCTCTAAGGGGAAAACGGATCCTAGCCCAGGAGCTAGCAGGGCTCATTGAGAGGGCTTTAAACTAGGAAAGAAGGGGGATGGGGCTGAAATTAGGCTTGTTGGAGCTGTACCAGGGGGAACAATGGCAAAGCCGGGGAAGAAGGCAATGGCCCAACTGAAGTACATCTACACTAATGCACGCAGCATGGGTAACAAACAAGAGGAGCTGGAAGCCATCGTGCAGCAGGAAGGCTATGACTTGGTTGCCGTCACGGAAACGTGGTGGGACCACTCTCATGACTGGAGTGCTCCAATGTCTGGCTATAGGCTCTTCAGAAGGGACAGGCAGCACAGAAGGGGTGGTGGTGTGGCTCTCTCTGTTAGAGAGTGTTTTGATGTTGTGGAACTTGAGGCTGGGACTGATAAGGTTGAGTCTCTGTGGGTTAGGATCAGAGGGAAGGCCAACAAGGCAAGCATCCTGCTGGGGGTCTGTTATAGACCGCCAAACCAGAATGAGGAGACGGATGAGGAGTTCTACAGGCAGCTGGCAGAAGTTGCAAAATCGTCAGCTCTTGTTCTCGTGGGGGACTTCAACTTCCCAGACATATCCTGGAAGCACAACACAGCCCAGAGAAAGCAGTCTAGGAGGTTTCTGGAGAGCGTGGAAGACAGCTTCCTGACGCAGCTGGTTAGAGAGTCTACCTGGGGAGGTGCCCCACTAGACCTTCTGTTCACAAACAGTGACGGACTGGTGGGAGATGTGGTGGTCGAGAGCTATCTTGGGCAGAGTGACCACAAAATGGTTCAGTTCTCTATTCTTGGCGAAGTCAGGAAGGGGACCAGTAAAACTGCTGTCTTGGACTTCCGGAGGGCTGACTTTGAGCTGTTCAGGACACTGGTTGGCAGAGTCCCTTGGGAGGAGGTTCTGAAGGGCAGAGGAGTCCAGGAAGGCTGGGCACTCTTCAAGAAGGAAATCTTAATGGCTCAGAAGCCATTAAGCTTAATGGCTCAGGAGCCATGAGGTCACAGCACCTCTCCGTGACGCTGCGAGGGCCATGAGGTCCCAACGCTGCTCCGTGACACCGTGAGCGCTGCAAGGTCACAACACCCCTTGGTGATGCAGTGCTGGGCTGTGAGGTCCCGACACCCCATTGTGACGCTGGGCCGGGCCACAGGCACTGCTCCGCACCAGTCCTGACAGCAGCACTAGCTGCAGCTGCAGCGGTGGTGGTGGAAGCATGGTGCGAGTGTGGGGAGCCACGGCCCCTGCCTGCCTCCTCTTCCTCCTCCTGGTGGCCCTGTGTGCCCGGGGTGCCCAGGCTGCGCCATGGCAACCACCGGGAGCAGGTGGGAGAGGAAGGGCCAGGGCCAACACCAAACCCTGGGCGGCATGGTGCTGCGCGGCATGCATATTGATGGAGGGGACGGGGACGGGATAGCAGCAGGGCCGGGCGGGCACCGCGGGCAGGGGGCAGGCAGGAGGCAGAAGCCCTGCAGGGTGGCACGGTGGGGCCGTGGCTGCTGCGGGGTTGTTTCCTGCCGGGGGGGCCGGGAGTGGCGCTGGGGCCGAGAAGCCTGGGGCTGGGGCCGAGAAGCCTGGGGCTGAGCCCCTGTGGGGCTGAGGCCGCTGGCCCCTCTGGGGAAATTTCCACCTGCATCTTTGTCCCATGACATTGCCTCAGCCCCCTCAGTCACTGCAGGGTGCTGGGGAAGAGGGAGAGCACAGCATGCCATGGGAACTTCTCTCGTCTCTGCTTGATTTTAGATGACGATGCTGGTTCTCCATATCCAGCTTCTCAGCTGGATCCTCGTTTGGAGCCTCAGGAGGATCCCCGAGGTACGTTGCGAGTGTGCTTCCTTGAAGGAAGATGGCTAATGGGCTGTAATAGTTTATTCAGGGTCTTCCAAGTGGGTTTGTGCCTTGAGGGGGCTTGCACAAATGAGCCCTGAATATTTCTTCACTTGGAGAGATGCCACCCCTGCCCCTCTCCATAGAGAGGGAAGAACCCAGGCTTTTCTTCCTATTTGGGCCATGTCATTACCTGACCCCCAGCCAGTGCCTCCCGCTCACTGAGGAAGAGGCAGGCCCCAAGAGGCAATGGAAGCTCCCCTTACCTGTGTCTGATCCCACTTGTGCCCACAGGCAGTACTGGTCAAGTGCCTCCATGGAATCCTGCTCCTGAGCCTGCCAGTATGGGTCCCACAGGTGGTAAGTTGTCAGTGTTCATTTCCTTGCTATTTGTTAACGGTTTGTTGAGCTAGCTCAGCAAGGGTTCAGCTGCTCACTGGCCAGGGGGCTTCTCCATGACAAACATGGGTGATCATTTTTCCTGGGGTCTGCACGCTCCCCCTGCAGTGGGGTCTTCCTTTGTGGCCAGCAGAGATCTTCCCGTAAGAAACACCTGAGGGGCCACATCTTTGGCGGCGTGGTCCCTGCGGGCTGTTGCGCACAGCCTCGAGAGAGGATTTGGGAAGAGGCCAAGAGGGAGCCTACAGCTCAGCAGGCCCCTTTGCGGCTTTGGAAATCCTGGCTCGTGTCTGGGTCCCACATCATTGCCTGAGCCCCCTCCAGTCGCTGCAGGTCACTAAGGAAGAGGTAGATCACACCACGCAAGGGGAACATTTCTCTTCTGTGCTTGATTGCAGCAGTTCTCGCAGGCACTGGCTACTCGACACCTCAGCCTGATGTGGACCACGAGCCTCAGGTTAATCTGCCAGGTAAGTCAGCGGAAGGAAGGAGCATCTAGGTGCTGCAGAGCCAGCAGGCACCTTGCGCTTGAGTTGAGATCTGGGGTGGGCACGGGGACGGCCCTTCTCCGGGCAGCTCCACGCATGCTTAGTTTGTACCAGCACGGTGCCACTGCAGGCACCCAGCAACTGTTTGCAAGATGCTCTTGAGTGGCAGGGAGAGACGAGTGCCGTGGAGCAGTCCCCTCTTTGAACTGCATTCTCTGTCACTCTGGTCAGAAGGAGTATATTGACATAGTTCACAGGAGGGACTCCACTTGTGTTTACAGATGGGACCGAAGGAGAAGGTGATCCAGGTTCCCAGATGGGTTCCAGGACTGAAGCTCTGGGAGATGGCCTGGGTAAGTTGTGGCTTTTGACTTCCTTTGAGAGCTGCCAGCTCAAAGCCCAAATGTCAGCCAGGCATCTCTGCAGCTGGGAGGGTATAGACCGGCACGTGCGTGTGCCCTGTCAAGGCACGACCCCTGGTATGCTCTCCTACTGAGCTCTTGATGTAGATGGCGATGGGACAGAAACTTCTCACGGGTCTTTGGTTGCAGAAGTGTCCCCAGGGAGGGCTTTGCCAGACCCTCGGCTGCTTCCTGCGCTGGAGCCCAGCTGGTATCCCAGGGGTGGGTAGTCATTTCACTGACTTCACAAACGAAGCCCTGGTTCTCCAAATCGCACTGGTGCCAAAGTTAACTTACTACTTTCTGTTCAGGTCCTCTAACAGCGAAGGAAAACGCTGAACTAAGAAAATCTTCCCCAACATCCTCTGACATCGTAGAGGATATCATCAAGGAGTTAGAGGAGGCAGCACCTGGTGGGTATATTTCACTCTGTCCGCCATAAGACTTGGGAAGCTGAGGTTCTAAATCCATGTGTGGACACACCGTAACCTGCACAGCAAGAAGGGATCGATCAGAACGGAGACACTCAATTTCATACCTAGCAGGCACTGGTGAGCCTCAGAGAAGGCCGAGAGCCTCTGCTGCCGCTTGTGGGTCACGCCGTGTCCCAGGGGCAGCTGCTAGCCCAGTATTACCATTACTGGTCCGAGCTGTTCCGTGCAAACATTGGTATCCAGCCAGCAGCAAAGGGCTTCTGCTGAACTTGTGTTCAGCTCCCGCACAGCACTGCTTGCAGCTGGGCGAGTTCAAGGCAGGAGGCACATCCCAAGCAGTGCTTGCTGTCCCCTGAGCAGGGAGACACATGTCACCGCAGGGGAGAGCACCCTTGGGCAGAGGAGGGAAAGCGCAGGCAGATTTGGGTCAGCGGCTGGGATCAGAGCAGCCCGGCCCAGCCCTCTTGTTCTCCTTGATGTCTGAGGATTCTCGGTGACAGCCTGCAGGCAGGGGCGAGTTCAAGATGCACACCCAGCTTGGTGCCCGACCCCTAACTTGTAGGAGCTGAAAGGAAAGGCACTTAACTCAGTCTCAGCTGATTTAGCTGTCCATTTCTAGTTGGGTTTCAAATGACTTGGCCAAATGTCTTGGGATGGAGTCAGCATGATGGGATGGACATGCTTCTCAGAAGGGCTGTTCCTGCCTCTGAACTGGATGCAGCTTTTTTATGTCCTCTTTGAAGGCAGGAATTGAGCGTCATCTTGCAGTGTGCCAAAAATGCACTATGCGTGATGAGAACAAGAAGATCTCCTGCAGTCTCCTGGTCTCGCAGCAGGCCAGATTTTGCTGTCTGTGCTGGTAGACTGCCAGAAGTCAAACACTTAGATTTTTCTTTGTGAATCACATGCTGTTTGCAGTAGTGAGTACCTCCCCCAAAAGCCCAGGCCTTAGCTTCTAAACTTTAGGGATATCTTTTGAGAAGCACTACCTTCCAAAGATACCATCCTCGAAAGGAGGAGCAGTTCCTTATAGTCACACTGCCCTGCTTTCTTCCTAAAGGGATGGTTAGAGAGACTGTGCCGAAGGAGGTGCTTTGGCAAGGAAGCGGTCGCACGCTGCCGCTCCCTGGCAAAAGAACAGAGGCAACACAGGCAACACCAGGTAAAGGCTGTTTCTTGGTCATCCGCTGTCACCAACCAGAACCAGCATGCGTGTGCAGGTTCTTGCCCTGGTACCCGCTCTTGCACCTCATGTCAGCAGCCAAAACCACGAGTGTCAGTAGGCAGCAAGTGTTGCAGAGGAAGGCAGGAGTGGCTCCCTGAGGATGGCTGTCTTCCCCGGGCTGTGACAGCATGTGACAGCAGTGCAGCGGAGAGACGCTCACAAAGCCCTGTGGCTGTGGTTACAGAGGGGTCACCTCCCAGCGCACCCAGTTCCCAGGGATTTTGGAACTTTGCTCTTGGGGGAACGAGGCCATGAGAAGCCCACTGAGCAGATGATGGGAAACGGGACCCCTCCTGTGAGCTGAGGCCCCGAGTGATGCCCTGACCCAGTGTAAACGGGGCACTGCCATAGAGCTACTGATGTAGGTGTCGATGTGACAGAAACTTCTCACGGGTCTTCGGTTGCAGAAGTGTCCCCAGGGAGGGCTTTGCCAGATCCTCGGCTGCTTCCTGCGCTGGAGCCCAGCTGGTATCCCAGGGGTGGGTAGTCATTTCACTGACTTCACAAACGAAGCCCTGGTTCTCCAAATTGCACCGGTGCCAAAGTTAACTTACTACTTTCTGTTCAGGTCCTCTAAGAGCAAAGGATAAAGCTGAAAGAATAAAACCTTCCCTGTTGTCCTCTCACATCATAGAGAAAATCAGAAAGGACTTAGAGAAGGCAGCACCTGGTGGGTATATTTCACTCTGTCCGCCATAAGACTTGGGAAGCTGAGGTTCTAAATCCATGTGTGGACACACCGTAACCTGCACAGCAGGAAGGGATTGATCAGAACGGAGACACTCAATTTCATACCTAGCAGGCACTGGTGAGCCTCAGAGAAGGCCGAGAGCCTCTGCTGCCGCTTGTGGGTCAAGCCACCTCCCAGGGGCAGCTGCTAGCCCAGCATTACCATAACTGGTCCAAGCTGTTCCGTGAAAACTTTGGTATCCAGCCAGCAGCAACTGGTGTGTGCTTGCAACTGTGCCCACAATATGGTTCAAAGAGGAGCAGTTCCTTATAGTCACACTGTCCTGCTTTCTTCCTAAAGGGATGGTTCGAGAGACTGTGCCGAAGAAGGTGCTTTGGCAAGGAAGCGGTCGCACGCTGCTGCTCCCTGGCAAAAGAACAGAGGCAACACAGGCAACTGCTACACCAGGTAAAGGCTGTTTCTTGGTCATCCGCTGTCACCAACCAGAACCAGCATGCGTGTGCAGGTTCTTGCCCTGGTACCCGCTCTTGCACCTCATGTCAGCAGCCAAACCCAAGAGCAAGGGAGTAGGCAGCAAGTGTTGCAGAGGAAGGCAGGAGTGGCTCCCTGAGGATGGCTGTCTTCCCCGGGCTGTGACAGCATGTGACAGCAGTGCAGCGGAGAGACGCTCACAAAGCTCTGTGGCTGTGGTTACAGAGGGGTCACCACCCAGTTCCCAGGGATTTTGGAACCTTGCTCTTGGGGGAACAAGGCCATGAGAAGCCCACTGAGCAGACGATGGGAAACGGGACCCCTCCTGTGAGCTGAGACCCAGAGTGATGCCCTGACCCAGTGCAGATGGGGCACTGCCACCCTGGCTCTCCTGGGCTCCCAAATTTTGATCAGTTTTGTCCCTAAGGCTCCGAGTGTGCCTCAAGCAGCGAAGGTGGGCAAGCACCTAAGAACTTTTAGAACTCCAAAGAGCTGGGGGAGCAAACCTGAGACACTGGGCTCTCAGCATTATGGCAGGGAAAACAAAGGATGGAGGGTAAACAAAGCTGAGAGGCAAAAGGGAGGCTCCAGAGTGCATTGAGTTGCAGTGACTTTGGCAGATTCCCCAGCTTCTGCTGAACCTCGGGAAGCATTGCGGCCTGAGGATTTTCACTTGCTCAGAGATGTTAACCAAATGAAAAAGAACACTTCCTGGCAATGTCAGACCTCCTGTGAGATTACCAGTAGCGCACAGGACACAGCAATGTCCACAATTGTTCTTCCAGGCGTGGATGGGGAGAACAATGCAAACACTGCAAAACCCCAAAATTTCCAAAGTTACTGCATAGAAGGCGCTGCGGCATTCTTGGTTCCCCTCCTGCTTGTGACAGTTGCGTGCTGCGTGCTTATCCGGCGTTGGAGGCAGAAAAATCAGTGAGTTGTTGTTCCCCTGCTCCCTCTCCTCCTCTCCCCCTCCCAAATTCTTTACCGTATCTTTGTCAACATTATTATATGGCTGCTGCCAGCCAGGAAGCAGTTGTCATTAGCGTATTGTGAAGTGAGCAGTTAGTTTTTGACCAGACTCTTCTGAAATTTCTGCTGTCCAGTGTTTTAGGTGGCCTCTAATTCCTGGGCATTCTGTTCGGGAGCCCATTTTTCTGTTGCTGGTCTTAGCCAAGCTTGGCCCTTCCGCAGCAAGAGCAGAGCCAGGGACAGCCGTAGGCAAAGCAAGGTCAGGAAGAGAAATGCAGGAGCTGAGAGAGAGTGCCATCAGAGAGAGAAGCACAGCAGTGCCAGTTGCCCCCCAGCACAAGGCATCCTGTTCTGGGATGCCCTGAATTGCAGGTGTCCGCCTCAGCCAAGGTGTGCCAGCTACTGGGAGCATGGGGATGAGCCCTGCCAGCTGCGGGCATTGCCTTGGAGAGGGGCACTCAGTGTGTCACAGCCGCACCTGAGCGCTGCCAGCGTGCATCTTCAGCACAGACAGGGCTTGTGTGTTTAATTACACATCCCAAAGAGCGGATGGGCAGCACCTCACCGAACAGTGAGCCGAGGCTGTCACCTTGTTGGGCCAGGGCCAGGGCCAGGGCCGGGCAGGGAGCTGAGTGCTGGTCCTTGCCAGGCGCTCTGGGGAAGGGCAGTCGGTGGCTGTGGTGACCCGGCCGTGCTGAGCCCGGCTTTGGACCCCTGTCTCTGCGGGGGCCAGGTCTTCTTGCTGGGACAGCACGTGCAGAGCAGGCAGGTCAGGATGGCTGGCAAGGCGCTGGGGAGGAGACGAGCTGGGGTAGGATGTGGAGGGGAGCAAAGTCCCAGTCGAGGGCACAGGGCACCCTGTTTTCTGCACAGAGCACTGTGTGCCCACAGCTGACACACAGCCGGGTGCCTGCACCCCACTGCCTCGCGCTCGCCTGCAACCGCAGCCGCAGCACGGCCTCAGCAAGTTCCTGTCTCCGCAGGCGCCTCGCCGCAGCCCAGGCAGCGCAGACTGACACCTGCAGCCGCTCCGTGAGCCCGTACAGGCGGCCTGACCACCGTGGTATGCCTGAGAGCCGGGCCCGACGCCAGCGGCCACCATCAGTGCCTGGAAGACCGGCCCGCCTGCCACCAGCCCGGCCTCCACGGCCCCCACGCCCGGCACCAGATCAATGGAAGGCGCACGACCGGCCCAGCACCCCCCAGTCCTCGTGGGCACAGACGCCGCCCCCACGGCCCCCCCCACCCTCCTCCAAGGGCTGGGGCAGGCCCCCCCAGGGTGCAGCCTGGGGCAATTACTGACCCCCGGGCTGCAGCTTAAATAAATATTGTATAATACAGCACAGCAGTCCGGGTCTTATGTACAGCAATACCCAGGAACCCACAGCAGGACTTTGTGACTGATCGAGAAGTAACCGTGAGGGTCCTCGGTGCTGGGGGTCAGCCAGACTGTGCCCACCATGCAGGGAACGCAGGGGAAGGGAGTTGGGGAGCAGCACAGCAGGAGCAGACAGAAGGGCTGTGAGCGCGGCAGCGACCCTGCACAGCGCTCACCTGAGAAGCCCCTGTTCAAACTGGCTGTGCCACAGCCACACACAAGCCCGGGCCCTTCCTGATCCTGGGCCGAGGCCAGGCTCCCCACAGCCAGCCCTCCTCGGGTCCTGACACTGCACGGATGGCCGATTTTGGCCAGGGTGCCCCATGCCAACACTCCCACGGCTCAGCTCTCCTCAAGGGGTACAAGAAAAAATTCCCAACTCTTTGGAGTCAGGGCTGGGATTGCCACACGCTGCCACAAGCAACTGGAACCAGAGGGGAGACCCGAGGTGCTGCCACCACCAGAGGTAAGAGATCCTCATTTGCAAAATCTCACTTGAGGGTGGCCCTCTCCTCCCGTGTGGCTCCTTTGAGGAGCAGAAAGCTCGGGTCGAGCTCCGGAGTCCCCTCTGGGGGTGAGGATGAGTTGTCTCCCTGTGGATGGGCCCAGGATTGGAGGGGACAGAGTTGGAGCTCTGTCTTCTCGGGGACACCCAAACCTCACCTTCTGTCCTTTGCCATGTACAGGCCTCAGCTTCTTCCTCCCTCAGATTTGGCTGGGGCCAGAAGCCGAAGGAGAGAAGGCTCTCACTTAACTGTTAACGGGTGCACGGTTAACAGTTGGACCTGATCATCTTGTTAGCATTCACGAAGACGCATAATCCACAAAGTGATTGTATGAAGGTGCTTTTATTAGGCACCGGAAGTTAGGGGCATGCCTGCCCAAATCGAACTTCATCCGATTTGTTCACTCAGTTCTCTTGTATCTCCTAAAATATTACATATGCATTAAGTTTTACAACACATCTATGCATATTCATTTCCTAGCTCCGCCTAGCCCCGCTTCCTATGCTAATTATCTTATCAGTCCTTCTGCGCCTGCGTATCACTCTCTGGTGGTCGTCCGGGTGGTCGTCGGGATGAAGTAAGATGTCTTCATCAGAGTTGAACTTTCTACCTTTTCTTCTTGCGCATGCTCTCTGAGCCCTTGGTCTCAGTCCAAACCGTAAGGTTGGTTTGATCCAGTTCCCGGGGTCCGAGGGGCCCCCGTTATCTAGATGTCTTGCAAGTTTGGCATTCCTTGAGTCCTCCTCCTTACTTCTCATCACGAATCGGTGCATTCTCTCATGCTATCTTTGCACATCTATTTTGTATCTTCCAAGCGCAGCCCAGGCACAGTACATCGCAAATGTAACACATATTAAGCAATATTCATTGGATAAATGTATATTTCATCTTCTATTACCAACATTTCCCCCCTTTGAAAGTATTTCACTCCTTTGAGGAGGGCAAATGCTTTCACTAGCTAACTAGAATGTTTTACGCTCAGCACCCACCAATAACACAATCAAGAAAAATTACAAAAATTAGGAATCAAGAAAATTACAAAGATTAGGATTGTCACAACATTTCATAAGTCCACCACTTCTGCTCTGTGTTACATTCGCTCTTCTGGTTGGGTTCACTTGATCTGGAACAGATCCTGTCTATTCGGTTTTCATTCCATTTTGCCTCCTGTGTTCCTCAGATTCTTTCTCTGTGATCCGAAGTTGTTACATGCCGGTGGAGGGTATTGCGGATGTGGTTCCATATGCCGAGCAATGGTTTGCATCACTGTCCAGTTCCGGGTTGTCTTCCTTAGAATCAGACTTTTCAGCATTATAAATGTTAACCAAATTAGTACCCCTACAATCGCCAATATAATTACCGTCTCCAGTAAGGATTCGACCCAATTACTAATATTCCATCCGCTAAACATTTTATCCAACCAGCTTGTTGTCATATCTTTCTCTTCCTGTTCTGCATCTTGTTCCACTCGAGCCAGTTGTTCTATGTCATGTTCTACATCAATAGTCACATCTGGAATGTGGATGCAGCAATGATCAATACGATCTTTTAGAAATCTGCATACTCCGTGTTCCTTTAATAACAGTGTATCTAATGCCAATCGATTTTGTAGCACCATTTTAGTTGTAGCTTGTAGTTGGATATTAAAATCTCTAAAGCCTTACTTGTCCTGTAAGTTTATAAATCATTTCTCTATTTCGATAAGTAGCTACCTGTGCAAACAGAGATTCTAATGCCCAACTGAATTTTAATTCTATCAGTTCCTTTCATTATGGCAAAATCTTTAATCAATCCTACCAGTAAATTCTCTGATGATTGCCCGTGTGGGATCTGTACCACTTGTGTCCGTGGTACCTGGTCCTCCCTTTTTCTTCTAGATCCTTTTTGGTGGGCTACCAATATTCCTTTATCCAATTTTGGATATAGCAATATTTCTCTTATCCCATAATCTGTGCTATTTTCACGTGTTACTATGCACCGGTAGTTTCCTTCGTTGACATTGGTAACACTAAACAGGGTTAGGGTGGTAGCTCCTCTCAGTTGCAGGCCCAGTTCTGGGGTATTACTTACGTACGCCTTCCCCTTCCACCCAGCCTTCAATCCTGTATTGTCCCCGGTTGTGTTTATGTATATTTCCTGGCTCTGTCCGGAGTCATTTATTTTCTCCCAGACCACCTGTAGAGAGCTAATTGTCATTGGTTTATCGTCATGCATTCCACATTCCAAAGTAACATTTTCTCCTTTCAATATTTCCTCTTTCTTATGTTTTTCTGGTATTTCTAGGAACCCAATTACAAGGTATTTACACAAAACAATTACTGTTGTCGTTACCGTTGTTAAGAACCCCGACGTTGTATGGTTATACGCGCCTCATCTGTAGTTTTGTATCTCCGATAGCTCGCACCGACCGAAGTTCAGGAACCTTTTTCACCCGACTGTAATGAATCCAAGCATCCACCCCTTCTACCTTTACAGCTGTAAAAGTAGTCAATAATACCTGATAAGGTCCGGCAACTGCCATCCGGTTGACATCTGCCAACCGATTCCCTTCTGATATCTTCGAGGTTCCTCCTTGATGGGCTTTGCAGTGCATGATAGCCACTTGTTTTGGTTTTTGTACCGCATTTATCAAACTTAACACCTCCTCGTGATATCTTATATTGGCCCCTTGTGAGGACAACAACCCTCTCTCTTTCCATAATGCTCCATGAACGTGGACCACTCCAAAGGCATACTTTGAACCTGTCCAAATATTTACCATCTTTCCTTTACTCAGTTCCAGTGCTCGAGTTAGGGCTATCTGTTCCGCTCGCTGTGCTGATGTTCCAGGTGGTAAAGGTTTTGCTTCGATTACTGTCTTCAGGGTTGTTACTGCATAGCCTGCGTATCGTGCTCCATTCTCCACAAAACTACTACCATCAGTAAAAAGTTCCCAGTCATACCTTTCAAGGGGTACATCCTTCAAATCTTCAATCAAATCCATTCAAATCTTCAATCTCAGAGATCTTCTCCAACCTAAGTGATTCCATGATAGTTCAGCAAGTGTCAAACTGTCCAAACAAATTCTATCATATAAAAGAGCAGAAGTAAATCCTTTAAAAGGTTATAGTTATAATTTGGCAAGAAGGAAGATCAGCTGTTAAGACTAGAAATGTAAATCCTAGAAAGGGAAAATGCTAAAAGAGTTTGGAAGAAATCTTCTGACTGGTCTTAAACGCTTCGTTGTACTTCGAGGGAAGCTCATTAACTCTTCAAGGACTGAAGCGGAAAGTACAGGTTTTATGTCCTGAAGGGCATAAAATTATTGGAGAGTGTCCAGAGGAGGTTGCTGAAGATGGTGAAAGGTCTGCTGGGCAAGAGGTGTGAGGAGCAGCTGAAGTCTCTTGGTTTGTTCAGCCGAGAGAAGAGGCGACTGAGGGGAGGCCTCATGGCGGCCCTCAGCTTCCTGAGGAGGGGAGTGGAGGGGCAGGCGCCGATCTCTTCTCTCTGGGGACCCGAGGGAACAGCACGGAGCTGGGACAGGGCAGGTTCAGGCTGGGCGTTAGGAATAGGTTCTTCCCTGCGAGGGTGGCTGCCAATACGGATGCCCCCAGTCGTTGCTCTTGTTTGAGAAGTGTCCCATGGTGGTGGTTCTTCCAAATCCAGGTCACAGAAGAAGCAGAGAAACAGCATGCATGTTTTCCGTGCAGCAATGTCTTGACAGGCACTTTGTGAAAGCCAGCAGACACAGGCGCTGAGGAGAGAGGAGGCTTGTGAGAAAGCTGCATTTGCTCAGCATTTTCTGGCTGATGTTGTGGCCTCAGTCTGCAGCGCTCTTGGTGAGAGCAGCTCTTCCTGTGACTCAGCTGAGAGAGCTTTGTAATTTCTTTCCTTCTTTTTCCGTGTGCTAGCGCCCAAAGTACGAAGATGATGGCAATGCTGAACACAGAGGGCTCCTGGTTTTGAGAGCCCTTCCGCCTCTTTCTTAAGCATTCCCTGAGTAAGGGAGAAATGAGTGGACAGGAGAAACTGGACGCTCCTGTTGTCTCATTCCCAAGCCCTCGTGCAGGTCGAGGTGGCTCTGGCCCATCTCCGTCATGGTGGGGAACTGCAGGAAAGAGCCAGGGCCAGAGAGGTTTCACAAAGCTCACCCCTTTAGGTATTGATCAATCTTCTGCTTTTGTTAGTTCAGCAACACCTCTGTTCTGGTTTGGTTTTGCAGCACTGAAGTCATTAGAGAGCAGAAGTGGGGGACAGCCCTGCTCTTGTGAGAGAGCCTGAGGAACCCCTAACAGTGCCGAAGGGCAGCAAAAGTACGATTGATACCAAGATCATGTAAAATCCTTTTTTCTCTCTTTCTCTTCCCCCATTTCTTTTTTATTTATTTATTTATTTATTTATTTATTTATTTTGACGGGATGCATGAATGAGAACCCTTTATTGTAAATACCGTGCATCTGAAAAGGTGAGCCTTCAGCCAGACGTACTGGCAAGCTTTGGCTCAGCCCCAGAATTACATCGTCATTGGCATAAGCACGACTGGTTGGGCAGAGGGCTGTGACTGGAGTGCTGCGAGGGACGGTTCTAGGCTCATCAGGAGGGATAGGCAGGGCAGGTGAGGCAGGGGGCTGGCGCAATGACACGGTTGAGAGCCTCTGAGTGAGGATTAAGGGACAAACCAATAATGCGGATGTTGTTGTGGGAGTTGGAGATCGGCCTCCCATCCCGGGTGACTGCACGGATGGATGGTTCAATAAGGAATTAGGCAATGTCTCCAGGTCAGCTGCCTTGTCCCTAAGTGTGTGGGTGACTTTGGGTTGCCAGATGGTAGCAGGGAATGACAAGGAGCAGACACAAACAGGTCCAGGAAATTCCTAAAGCACCTTGATGATAACTTCTTGATCCAGGTACTAAGGGAGCTGACTAGGAAAGGTGCCCTTCTAGATTGTTGCTTGTAAACCGAGAATGTCTCCTGGGTGAAGTGGCGAATGGCAGCCATCTTGGCTACGGTGGCCACAAAGACGTCGAGCTGAAAATCTTTGGTGATAGGAAGAAAACTGCCAGTAAAACTTCCACCAGTGGCTGTGCCACTGCCGCAGACTCACCATCGGGTGCCGCCTCAGCACAGGTTGGTGGAGCCAGAGTGGTCTGGGGGGGGTGGTGGTGGGATTTGGGTCCCCTCATCTTTGGGGAGCGCCACGTTGTCCTCTGAGGGGAGTGGCGGCTGCCCCCTGCTCCTGGTCAGGTTCCAGGGAGCAGGGAGCAGCTGCCCCGGGAGCGGAGGATCCAGGAGAAGGGGTGGTGGGGGGCCGGGGTGGATGGGGGCCTGCAGCAGGCAGGAGCCTGTGGGGTGCAGGGGCTCCCTGTGCGGCATGGCCCCCGGGCCTCAGCTCCAACGGCTGTGGCGCACCAATGTCCCCATCACCATGGGCTGACCCCAGACACAGATGGGGGGACACGGAGGAGCAGCGGGTAGGGGCAGCACCGCAGGTGGGAGCAGCACCACACGAACTGTGAGCCCGGCACCCCAGACCAGGCATTGGCCTTAGGTAGCAGGTGGAGGATTGTGTGGATGTGAGCGGGCTGGTATGGCATCAGCATCGCTCCAGGCATGGGGGCAACAAGCAGGCCCTGGAGACAGGGGTGTGGGTAGTTTGGGGTACTTTCAGGTTAGTAGAGTTTCCTTTGTTTGTTTTCCACCTCCTCTCTTTTGCAGGGGTGCAAATGCTGCTCCCATCTGTGGTGGAAGCGGGCCCTGTGGTACCGCCACTGGTACCATGGAGCTGTGATGGGGAGCCAATGGGGCGGCTGTCTGTAGGGGTCCCCAGGAGGTGCCTGTCTGGGGTGCTCGTGGTGGGTTGCGGGATGCTGGGGCTGGGGCTGCTGGTACTGGAGTTGCCAATAGCAGCCTGGGGTGGGGATGCTGGGGCTGGGCGTGCTGGCACCAAGTTGGGGATGCTGCTACCAGTCCTGGACAGAGATGCCGGTAGTGGTGCTGGGACCTTGTGGGGATACCAATACTGGAGCTGGGGGCAATCAGGGTGCTGGAGGTGGTACTGGAAGTGGGACAGTGATGTTGGTACTCGGGCGGTGATGCTCTTACTGGGGCCATGCTGCTGGTACTAGTACAGATTTGGTGGGGCATCTCCACTGGTACTGGGATGCTGATGCTTGTACTGGGACAGCAGTGCATGTAGTGGGACAGCTGTGCTGGAACTGGGACAGTGATTGTGCACCTCAAAGACTGGTCAGCCCCTTGGAAGTAATGGCTGCATTCAGAGGCGGGGAAGAAGAAAGAAGAGGTTCAACAAAAAGAGCAAAGATCAGCCACGCTTCTCACAGCATCTCCCTTTGCAAAGGCAAGTGCCCTTCAAAGCCCACAGACACCGTGTCAACTCCTTCAACTGGCTGCCAGCCTGCGACTTGCCACCCGCAGAGCATGAATGCCATCACATTGGCAATTCAGGAAATCATTAGGTAACGTTGCCTAGTCTCAAAGACAGATTCTGTAGCTGGATAAATCACCATTGGAAATCTGGTAAAACAAGAGTTTTACTTGAAAACTCAGTGTAGCAAGAAGTGTAGGCTGAAATGCAGAATTTCTTCGGAACTCTGCTGTGACACTGTGCCAAGCAGTGAGGTCACAGCACCTCTCCGTGACGCTGCGAGGGCCATGAGGTCCCAACGCTGCTCCGTGACACCACGAGGGCTGCAACGTCACAACACCCCTTGGTGATGCAGTGCTGGGCTGTGAGGTCCCGACACCCCATTGTGACGCTGGGCCGGGCCACAGGCACTGCTCCGCACCAGTCCTGACAGCAGCACTAGCTGCAGCTGCAGCGGTGGTGGTGGAAGCATGGTGCGAGTGTGGGGAGCCACAGCCCCTGCCTGCCTCCTCTTCCCCCTCCTGGTGGTCCTGTGCGCCCAGGGTGCCCAGGCTGCGCCATGGCAACCACCGGGAGCAGGTGGGTGGGAGGGCCAGGGCCAACACCAACCCCTGGGCGACATGGTGCTGCGCGGCACGCATATTGATGGAGGGGACGGGGACGGGATAGCAGCAGGGCTGGGCGGGCACCGCGGGCAGGGGGCAGGCAGGAGGCAGAAGCCCTGCAGGGTGGCACGGTGGGGCCGTGGCTGCTGCGGGGTTGTTTCCTGCCGGGGGGGCCGGGAGTGGCGCTGGGGCCGAGAAGCCTGGGGCTGGGGCCGAGAAGCCTGGGGCTGAGCCCCTGTGGGGCTGAGGCCGCTGGCCCCTCTGGGGAAATTTCCACCTGCATCTTTGTCCCATGACATTGCCTCAGCCCCCTCAGTCACTGCAGGGTGCTGGGGAAGAGGGAGAGCACAGCATGCCATGGGAACTTCTCTCGTCTCTGCTTGATTTTAGATGACGATGCTGGTTCTCCATATCCAGCTTCTCAGCTGGATCCTCGTTTGGAGCCTCAGGAGGATCCCCGAGGTACGTTGCGAGTGTGCTTCCTTGAAGGAAGATGGCTAATGGGCTGTAATACTTTATTCAGGGTCTTCCAAGTGGGTTTGTGCCTTGAGGGGGCTTGCACAAATGAGCCCTGAATATTTCTTCACTTGGAGAGATGCCACCCCTGCCCCTCTCCATAGAGAGGGAAGAACCCAGGCTTTTCTTCCTATTTGGGCCATGTCATTACCTGACCCCCAGCCAGTGCCTCCCGCTCACTGAGGAAGAGGCAGGCCCCAAGAGGCAATGGAAGCTCCCCTTACCTGTGTCTGATCCCACTTGTGCCCACAGGCAGTACTGGTCAAGTGCCTCCATGGAATCCTGCTCCTGAGCCTGCCAGTATGGGTCCCACAGGTGGTAAGTTGTCAGTGTTCATTTCCTTGCTATTTGTTAACGGTTTGTTGAGCTAGCTCAGCAAGGGTTCAGCTGCTCACTGGCCAGGGGGCTTCTCCATGACAAACATGGGTGATCATTTTTCCTGGGGTCTGCATGCTCCCCCTGCAGTGGGGTCTTCCTTTGTGGCCAGCAGAGATCTTCCCGTAAGAAACACCTGAGGGGCCACATCTTTGGCGGCGTGGTCCCTGCGGGCTGTTGCTCACAGCCTCGAGAGAGGATTTGGGAAGAGGCCAAGAGGGAGCCTACAGCTCAGCAGGCCCCTTTGCGGCTTTGGAAATCCTGGCTCGTGTCTGGGTCCCACATCATTGCCTGAGCCCCCTCCAGTCGCTGCAGGTCACTAAGGAAGAGGTAGATCACACCACGCAAGGGGAACATTTCTCTTCTGTGCTTGATTGCAGCAGTTCTCGCAGGCACTGGCTACTCGACACCTCAGCCTGATGTGGACCACGAGCCTCAGGTTAATCTGCCAGGTAAGTCAGCGGAAGGAAGGAGCATCTAGGTGCCGCAGAGCCAGCAGGCACCTTGCGCTTGAGTTGAGATCTGGGGTGGGCACGGGGACGGCCCTTCTCCGGGCAGCTCCACGCATGCTTAGTTTGTACCAGCACGGTGCCACCGCAGGCACCCAGCAACTGTTTGCAAGATGCTCTTGAGTGGCAGGGAGAGACGAGTGCCGTGGAGCAGTCCCCTCTTTGAACTGCATTCTCTGTCACTCTGGTCAGAAGGAGTATATTGACATAGTTCACAGGAGGGACTCCACTTGTGTTTACAGATGGGACCGAAGGAGAAGGTGATCCAGGTTCCCAGATGGGTTCCAGGACTGAAGCTCTGGGAGATGGCCTGGGTAAGTTGTGGCTTTTGACTTCCTTTGAGAGCTGCCAGCTCAAAGCCCAAATGTCAGCCAGGCATCTCTGCAGCTGGGAGGGTATAGACCGGCACGTGCGTGTGCCCTGTCAAGGCACGACCCCTGGTATGCTCTCCTACTGAGCTCTTGATGTAGATGGCGATGGGACAGAAACTTCTCACGGGTCTTTGGTTGCAGAAGTGTCCCCAGCGAGGGCTTTGCCAGACCCTCGGCTGCTTCCTGCGCTGGAGCCCAGCTGGTATCCCAGGGGTGGGTAGTCATTTCACTGACTTCACAAACGAAGCCCTGGTTCTCCAAATCGCACTGGTGCCAAAGTTAACTTACTACTTTCTGTTCAGGTCCTCTAACAGCGAAGGAAAACGCTGAACTAAGAAAATCTTCCCCAACATCCTCTGACATCGTAGAGGATATCATCAAGGAGTTAGAGGAGGCAGCACCTGGTGGGTATATTTCACTCTGTCCGCCATAAGACTTGGGAAGCTGAGGTTCTAAATCCATGTGTGGACACACCGTAACCTGCACAGCAAGAAGGGATCGATCAGAACGGAGACACTCAATTTCATACCTAGCAGGCACTGGTGAGCCTCAGAGAAGGCCGAGAGCCTCTGCTGCCACTTGTGGGTCACGCCGTGTCCCAGGGGCAGCTGCTAGCCCAGTATTACCACTACTGGTCCGAGCTGTTCCGTGCAAACATTGGTATCCAGCCAGCAGCAAAGGGCTTCTGCTGAACTTGTGTTCAGCTCCCGCACAGCACTGCTTGCAGCTGGGCGAGTTCAAGGCAGGAGGCACATCCCAAGCAGTGCTTGCTGTCCCCTGAGCAGGGAGACACATGTCACCGCAGGGGAGAGCACCCTTGGGCAGAGGAGGGAAAGCGCAGGCAGATTTGGGTCAGCGGCTGGGATCAGAGCAGCCCGGCCCAGCCCTCTTGTTCTCCTTGATGTCTGAGGATTCTCGGTGACAGCCTGCAGGCAGGGGCGAGTTCAAGATGCACACCCAGCTTGGTGCCCGACCCCTAACTTGTAGGAGCTGAAAGGAAAGGCACTTAACTCAGTCTCAGCTGATTTAGCTGTCCATTTCTAGTTGGGTTTCAAATGACTTGGCCAAATGTCTTGGGATGGAGTCAGCATGATGGGATGGACATGCTTCTCAGAAGGGCTGTTCCTGCCTCTGAACTGGATGCAGCTTTTTTATGTCCTCTTTGAAGGCAGGAATTGAGCGTCATCTTGCAGTGTGCCAAAAATGCACTATGCGTGATGAGAACAAGAAGATCTCCTGCAATCTCCTGGTCTCGCAGCAGGCCAGATTTTGCTGTCTGTGCTGGTAGACTGCCAGGAGTCAAACACTTAGATTTTTCTTTGTGAATCACATGCTGTTTGCAGTAGTGAGTACCTCCCCCAAAAGTCCAGGCCTTAGCTTCTAAACTTTAGGGATATCTTTTGAGAAGCACTACCTTCCAAAGATACCATCCTCGAAAGGAGGAGCAGTTCCTTATAGTCACACTGTCCTGCTTTCTTCCTAAAGGGATGGTTAGAGAGACTGTGCCGAAGGAGGTGCTTTGGCAAGGAAGCGGTCGCACGCTGCCGCTCCCTGGCAAAAGAACAGAGGCAACACAGGCAACACCAGGTAAAGGCTGTTTCTTGGTCATCCGCTGTCACCAACCAGAACCAGCATGCGTGTGCAGGTTCTTGCCCTGGTACCCGCTCTTGCACCTCATGTCAGCAGCCAAACCCAAGAGCAAGGGAGTAGGCAGCAAGTGTTGCAGAGGAAGGCAGGAGTGGCTCCCTGAGGATGGCTGTCTTCCCCGGGCTGTGACAGCATGTGACAGCAGTGCAGCGGAGAGACGCTCACAAAGCTCTGTGGCTGTGGTTACAGAGGGGTCACCACCCAGTTCCCAGGGATTTTGGAACCTTGCTCTTGGGGGAACGAGGCCATGAGAAGCCCACTGAGCAGACGATGGGAAACGGGACCCCTCCTGTGAGCTGAGACCCAGAGTGATGCCCTGACCCAGTGCAGATGGGGCACTGCCTCCCTGGCTCTCCTGGGCTCCCAAATTTTGTTCAGTTTTGTCCCTAAGGCTCCGAGTGTGCCTCAAGCAGCGAAGGTGGGCAAGCACCTAAGAACTTTTAGAACTCCAAAGAGCTGGGGGAGCAAACCTGAGACACTGGGCTCTCAGCATTATGGCAGGGAAAACAAAGGATGGAGGGTAAACAAAGCTGAGAGGCAAAAGGGAGGCTCCAGAGTGCATTGAGTTGCAGTGACTTTGGCAGATTCCCCAGCTTCTGCTGAACCTCGGGAAGCATTGCGGCCTGAGGATTTTCACTTGCTCAAAGATGTTATCCAAATGAAAAAGAACACTTCCTGGCAATGTCAGACCTCCTGTGAGATTACCAGTAGCGCACAGGACACAGCAATGTCCACAATTGTTCTTCCAGGCGTGGATGGGGAGAACAATGCAAACACTGCAAAACCCCAAAATTTCCAAAGTTACTGCATAGAAGGCGCTGCGGCATTCTTGGTTCCCCTCCTGCTTGTGACAGTTGCGTGCTGCGTGCTTATCCGGCGTTGGAGGCAGAAAAATCAGTGAGTTGTTGTTCCCCCGCTCCCTCTCCTCCTCTCCCCCTCCCAAATTCTTAACCGTATCTTTGTCAACATTATTATATGGCTGCTGCTAGCCAGGAAGCAGTTGTCATTAGCGTATTGTGAAGTGAGCAGTTAGTTTTTGACCAGACTCTTCTGAAATTTCTGCTGTCCAGTGTTTTAGGTGGCCTCTAATTCCTGGGCATTCTGTTCGGGAGCCCATTTTTCTGTTGCTGGTCTTAGCCAAGCTTGGCCCTTCCGCAGCAAGAGCAGAGCCAGGGACAGCCGTAGGCAAAGCAAGGTCAGGAAGAGAAATGCAGGAGCTGAGAGAGAGTGCCATCAGAGAGAGAAGCACAGCAGTGCCAGTTGCCCCCCAGCACAAGGCATCCTGTTCTGGGATGCCCTGAATTGCAGGTGTCCGCCTCAGCCAAGGTGTGCCAGCTACTGGGAGCATGGGGATGAGCCCTGCCAGCTGCGGGCATTGCCTTGGAGAGAGGCACTCAGTGTGTCACAGCCGCACCTGAGCGCTGCCAGCGTGCATCTTCAGCACAGACAGGGCTTGTGTGTTTAATTACACATCCCAAAGAGCGGATGGGCAGCACCTCACCGAACAGTGAGCCGAGGCTGTCACCTTGTTGGGCCAGGGCCAGGGCCAGGGCCGGGCAGGGAGCTGAGTGCTGGTCCTTGCCAGGCGCTCTGGGGAAGGGCAGTCGGTGGCTGTGGTGACCCGGCCGTGCTGAGCCCGGCTTTGGACCCCTGTCTCTGCAGGGGCCAGGTCTTCTTGCTGGGACAGCACGTGCAGAGCAGGCAGGTCAGGATGGCTGGCGAGGCGCTGGGGAGGAGACGAGCTGGGGCAGGATGTGGAGGGGAGCGGAGTCCCAGCCGAGGGCACCCCGTTTTCTGCACAGAGCACTGTGTGCCCACAGCTGACGCACAGCCGGGTGCCTGCACCCCGCTGCCTCGCACCCGCCTGGCACCGCAGCTGCAGCACAGCCTCAGCAAGTTCCTGTCTCCGCAGGCGCCTCGCCGCAGCCCAGGCAGCCCAGACTGACACCCGCAGCCGCTCCGTGAGCCCGTACAGGCAGCCTGACCACCGTGGTATGCCTGAGAGCCGGGCCCGACGGCAGCGGCCACCATCAGTGCCTGGAAGACCGGCCCGCCTGCCACCAGCCCGGCCTCCACGGCCCCCACGCCCGGCACCAGATCAATGGAAGGCGCACGACCGGCCCAGCACCCCCCAGTCCTCGTGGGCACAGACGCCGCCCCCACGGCCCCCCCCACCCTCCTCCAAGGGCTGGGGCAGGCCCCCCCAGGGTGCAGCCTGGGGCAATTACTGACCCCCGGGCTGCAGCTTAAATAAATATTGCATAATACAGCACAGCAGTCCGGGTCTTATGTACAGCAATACCCAGGAACCCACAGCAGGACTTTGTAACTGATCGAGAAGTAACCCTGAGGGTCCTCGGTGCTGGGGGTCAGCCAGACTGTGCCCACCATGCAGGGAACGCAGGGGAAGGGAGTTGGGGAGCAGCACAGCAGGAGCAGACAGAAGGGCTGTGAGTGCGGCAGCGACCCTGCACAGCGCTCACCTGAGAAGCCCCTGTTCAAACTGGCTGTGCCACAGCCACACACAAGCCCGGGCCCTTCCTGATCCTGGGCCGAGGCCAGGCTCCCCACAGCCAGCCCTCCTTGGGTCCTGACACTGCACGGATGGCCGATTTTGGCCAGGGTGCTCCATGCCAACACTCCCACGGCTCAGCTCTCCTCAAGGGGTACAAGAAAAAATTCCCAACTCTTTGGAGTCAGGGCTGGGATTGCCACACGCTGCCACAAGCAACTGGAACCAGAGGGGAGACCCGAGGTGCTGCCACCACCAGAGGTAAGAGATCCTCATTTGCAAAATCTCACTTGAGGGTGGCCCTCTGCTCCCCTGTGGCTCCTTTGAGGAGCAGAAAGCTCGGGTCGAGCTCCGGAGTCCCCTCTGGGGGTGAGGATGAGTTGTCTCCCCGTGGATGGGCCCAGGATTGGAGGGGACAGAGTTGGAGCTCTGTCTTCTCGGGGACACCCAAACCTCACCTTCTGTCCTTTGCCATGTACAGGCCTCAGCTTCTTCCTCCCTCAGATTTGGCTGGGGCCAGAAGCCGAAGGAGAGAAGGCTCTCACTTAACTGTTAACGGGTGCACGGTTAACAGTTGGACCTGATCATCTTGTTAGCATTCACGAAGACGCATAATCCACAAAGTGATTATATGAAGGTGCTTTTATTAGGCGCCGGAAGTTAGGGGCATGCCTGCCCAAATCGAACTTCGTCCGATTTGTTCACTCAGTTCTCTTGTATCTCCTAAAATATTACATATGCATTAAGTTTTACAACACATCTATGCATATTCATTTCCTAGCTCCGCCTAGCCCCGCTTCGTATGCTAATTATCTTATCAGTCCTTCTGCGCCTGCGTATCACTCTCTGGTGGTCGTCCGGGTGGTCGTCGGGATGAAGTAAGATGTCTTCATCAGAGTTGAACTTTCTACCTTTTCTTCTTGCGCATGCTCTCTGAGCCCTTGGTCTCAGTCCAAACCGTAAGGTTGGTTTGATCCAGTTCCCGGGGTCCGAGGGGCCCCCGTTATCTAGATGTCAATCAAGAAAAATGTCAATCAAGAAAAATTACAAAAATTAGGAATCAAGAAAATTACAAAGTTTAGGATTGTCACAACATTTCATAAGTCCACCACTTCTGCTCTGTGTTACATTCGCTCTTCTGGTTGGGTTCACTTGATCTGGAACAGATCCTGTCTATTCGGTTTTCATTCCATTTTGCCTCCTGTGTTCCTCAGATTCTTTCTCTGTAATCCGAAGTTGTTATATGCCGGTGGAGGGTATTGCGGATGTGGTTCCATATGCCGAGCAATGGTTTGCATCACTGTCCAGTTCCGGGTTGTCTTCCTTAGAATCAGACTTTTCAGCATTATAAATGTTAAACAAATTAGTACCCCTACAATCGCCAATATAATTACCGTCTCCAGTAAGGATTCGACCCAATTACTAATATTCCATCCGCTAAACATTTTATCCAACCAGCTTGTTGTCATATCTTTCTCTTCCTGTTCTGCATCTTGTTCCACTTGAGCCAGTTGTTCTATGTCATGTTCTACATCAATAGTCACATCTGGAATGTGGATGCAGCAATGATCAATACGATCTTTTAGAAATCCGCATACTCCGTGTTCCTTTAATAACAGTGTATCTAATGCCAATCGATTTTGTAGCACCATTTTAGTTGTAGCTTGTAGTTGGACATTAAAATCTCTAAAGCCTTACTTGTCCTGTAAGTTTATAAATCATTTCTCTATTTCGATAAGTAGCTACCTGTGCAAACAGAGATTCTAATGCCCAACTGAATTTTAATTCTATCAGTTCCTTTCATTATGGCAAAATCTTTAATCAATCCTACCAGTAAATTCTCTGATGATTGCCCGTGTGGGATCTGTACCACTTGTGTCCGTGGTACCTGGTCCTCCCTTTTTCTTCTAGATCCTTTTTGGTGGGCTACCAATATTCCTTTATCCAATTTTGGATATAGCAATATTTCTCTTATCCCATAATCTGTGCTATTTTCACGTGTTACTATGCACCGGTAGTTTCCTTCGTTGACATTGGTAACACTAAACAGGGTTAGGGTGGTAGCTCCTCTCAGTTGCAGGCCCAGTTCTGGGGTATTACTTACGTACGCCTTCCCCTTCCACCCAGCCTTCAATCCTGTATTGTCCCCGGTTGTGTTTATGTATATTTCCTGGCTCTGTCCGGAGTCATTTATTTTCTCCCAGACCACCTGTAGAGAGCTAATTGTCATTGGTTTATCGTCATGCATTCCACATTCCAAAGTAACATTTTCTCCTTTCAATATTTCCTCTTTCTTATGTTTTTCTGGTATTTCTAGGAACCCAATTACAAGGTATTTACACAAAACAATTACTGTTGTCGTTACCGTTGTTAAGAACCCCGACGTTGTATGGTTATACGCGCCTCATCTGTAGTTTTGTATCTCCGATAGCTCGCACCGACCGAAGTTCAGGAACCTTTTTCACCCGACTGTAATGAATCCAAGCATCCACCCCTTCTACCTTTACAGCTGTAAAAGTAGTCAATAATACCTGATAAGGTCCGGCCCACCGTTCTTTCAGGGGTTCTTCATTCCAGTTTTTAATGTACACTCGGTCGCCTGGCTGAATATCGTGGACAGGGTTTTCCAGTGACAACGGTCGGTTCCACACCAAAACACTTTGAAGTTGAGCTAAAGTTTTGCCAAGAGACAATACGTAATTATAAACATCCTGGTTCCCTGTTATGTGCATATTAGGATTTGGTTCTGGGGATTCATAAGGCTTCCCATACATAATCTCGTACGGGCTTACTGACATTCCACTCCTTGGCTTGATCCTTATTCTCAATAAGGCTATAGGCAAAGCTTGTGGCCATTGTATTTTGGCTTCCTGGCAGATTTTACTGATCTGTCCCTTTAGTGTTTGGTTCATCCTTTCTACCTGTCCACTAGATTGGGGTCTCCATGCAGTATGTAAATGCCAAGAAATTCCTAAAGGCCGGCTTACGTCTTTAACCACAGATGCAACAAAGCGCGGTCCCCTATCCGAGGATATTCCTAACGGTACCCCAAACCTCGGAATGATTTCCCGCAATAACCATTTTACTGTCTCTTTAGCTTGATTGGTGCGACAGGGAAGGGCTTCTGGCCATCCGGAAAAGGTGTCAACCCCTACTAACAAATACCTGTATCCCCTAGTCCTAGCTAACTCTACAAAATCAACTTGCCAGTAATCTCCTGGTTCTATCCCTACTCTCACTCTTCCCATTTCAGCATGTTTTCTTGCTACTGGATTATTTTTCAAACAAATCTCACGCTTTGACGTTACTCACTTTGCCATTGTTAACATATGTGTAGAGATAATGCTACGTTTTAAAAATGTTACCATTGCCTCTGCACCCCAGTGACACTCATTATGTCTTGTCTGAAGTATTTCTCGCATCACCAAGGAGGGTATTACTACCTGGCCCGTAGCGGTTACATACCATCCATCAGAGTTCTTTCGGGCCTTTAGGAGATTTGCTAATTTCTCATCCTCTGGCGAATATCTTGGTTCCTTGGGAAGATTAAGACGAGTGGGGCCTGTCTTGAGTGGTACCAAAGCCATCACATTCCACACCTTCCGAGCAATTTGTCGAGCTGCTCCATCTGCCAACCGATTCCCTTCTGATATCTTCGAGGTTCCTCCTTGATGGGCTTTGCAGTGCATGATAGCCACTTGTTTTGGTTTTTGTACCGCATTTATCAAACTTAACACCTCCTTGTGATATCTTATATTGGCCCCTTGTGAGGACAACAACCCTCTCTCTTTCCATAATGCTCCATGAACGTGGACCACTCCAAAGGCATACTTTGAACCTGTCCAAATATTTACCATCTTTCCTTTACTCAGTTCCAGTGCTCGAGTTAGGGCTATCTGTTCCGCTCGCTGTGCTGATGTTCCAGGTGGTAAAGGTTTTGCTTCGATTACTGTCTTCAGGGTTGTTACTGCATAGCCTGCGTATCGTGCTCCATTCTCCACAAAACTACTACCATCAGTAAAAAGTTCCCAGTCATACCTTTCAAGGGGTACATCCTTCAAATCTTCAATCAAATCCATTCAAATCTTCAATCTCAGAGATCTTCTCCAACCTAAGTGATTCCATGATAGTTCAGCAAGTGTCAAACTGTCCAAACAAATTCTATCATATAAAAGAGCAGAAGTAAATCCTTTAAAAGGTTATAGTTATAATTTGGCAAGAAGGAAGATCAGCTGTTAAGACTAGAAATGTAAATCCTAGAAAGGGAAAATGCTAAAAGAGTTTGGAAGAAATCTTCTGACTGGTCTTAAACGCTTCGTTGTACTTCGAGGGAAGCTCATTAACTCTTCAAGGACTGAAGCGGAAAGTACAGGTTTTATGTCCTGAAGGGCATAAAATTATTGGAGAGTGTCCAGAGGAGGTTGCTGAAGATGGTGAAAGGTCTGGTGGGCAAGAGGTGTGAGGAGCAGCTGAAGTCTCTTGGTTTGTTCAGCCGAGAGAAGAGGCGACTGAGGGGAGGCCTCATGGCGGCCCTCAGCTTCCTGAGGAGGGGAGTGGAGGGGCAGGCGCCGATCTCTTCTCTCTGGGGACCCGAGGGAACAGCACGGAGCTGGGACAGGGCAGGTTCAGGCTGGGCCTTAGGAATAGGTTCTTCCCTGCGAGGGTGGCTGCCAGTACGGATGCCCCCAGTCGTTGCTCTTGTTTGAGAAGTGTCCCATGGTGGTGGTTCTTCCAAATCCAGGTCACAGAAGAAGCAGAGAAACAGCCTGCATGTTTTCCGTGCAGCAATGTCTTGACAGGCACTTTGTGAAAGCCAGCAGACACAGGCGCTGAGGAGAGAGGAGGCTTGTGAGAAAGCTGCATTTGCTCAGCATTTTCTGGCTGATGTTGTGGCCTCAGTCTGCAGCGCTCTTGGTGAGAGCAGCTCTTCCTGTGACTCAGCTGAGAGAGCTTTGTAATTTCTTTCCTTCTTTTTCCGTGTGCTAGCGCCCAAAGTACGAAGATGATGGCAATGCTGAACACAGAGGGCTCCTGGTTTTGAGAGCCCTTCCGCCTCTTTCTTAAGCATTCCCTGAGTAAGGGAGAAATGAGTGGACAGGAGAAACTGGACGCTCCTGTTGTCTCATTCCCAAGCCCTCGTGCAGGTCGAGGGGGCTCTGGCCCATCTCCGTCATGGTGGGGAACTGCAGGAAAGAGCCAGGGCCAGAGAGGTTTCACAAAGCTCACCCCTTTAGGTATTGATCAATCTTCTGCTTTTGTTAGTTCAGCAACACCTCTGTTCTGGTTTGGTTTTGCAGCACTGAAGTCATTAGAGAGCAGAAGTGGGGGACAGCCCTGCTCTTGTGAGAGAGCCTGAGGAACCCCTAACAGTGCCGAAGGGCAGCAAAAGTACGATTGATACCAAGATCATGTAAAATCCTTTTTTCTCTCTTTCTCTTCCCCCATTTCTTTTTTATTTATTTATTTATTTATTTATTTATTTATTTTGACGGGATGCATGAATGAGAACCCTTTATTGTAAATACCGTGCATCTGAAAAGGTGAGCCTTCAGCCAGACGTACTGGCAAGCTTTGGCTCAGCCCCAGAATTACGTTGTCATTGGCATAAGCACGACTGGTTGGGCAGAGGGCTGTGACTGGAGTGCTGCGAGGGACGGTTCTAGGCTCATCAGGAGGGATAGGCAGGGCAGGTGAGGCAGGGGGCTGGCGCAATGACACGGTTGAGAGCCTCTGAGTGAGGATTAAGGGACAAACCAATAATGCGGATGTTGTTGTGGGAGTTGGAGATCGGCCTCCCATCCCGGGTGACTGCACGGATGGATGGTTCAATAAGGAATTAGGCAATGTCTCCAGGTCAGCTGCCTTGTCCCTAAGTGTGTGGGTGACTTTGGGTTGCCAGATGTTAGCAGGGAATGACAAGGAGCAGACACAAACAGGTCCAGGAAATTCCTAAAGCACCTTGATGATAACTTCTTGATCCAGGTACTAAGGGAGCTGACTAGGAAAGGTGCCCTTCTAGATTGTTGCTTGTAAACCGAGAATGTCTCCTGGGTGAAGTGGCGAATGGCAGCCATCTTGGCTACGGTGGCCACAAAGACGTCGAGCTGAAAATCTTTGGTGATAGGAAGAAAACTGCCAGTAAAACTTCCACCAGTGGCTGTGCCACTGCCGCAGACTCACCATCGGGTGCCGCCTCAGCACAGGTTGGTGGAGCCAGAGTGGTCTGGGGGGGGTGGTGGTGGGATTTGGGTCCCCTCATCTTTGGGGAGCGCCACGTTGTCCTCTGAGGGGAGTGGCGGCTGCCCCCTGCTCCTGGTCAGGTTCCAGGGAGCAGGGAGCAGCTGCCCCGGGAGCGGAGGATCCAGGAGAAGGGGTGGTGGGGGGCCGGGGTGGATGGGGGCCTGCAGCAGGCAGGAGCCTGTGGGGTGCAGGGGCTCCCTGTGCGGCATGGCCCCCGGGCCTCAGCTCCAACGGCTGTGGGGCACCAGTGTCCCCATCACCATGGGCTGACCCCAGACACAGATGGGGGGACACGGAGGAGCAGCGGGTAGGGGCAGCACCGCAGGTGGGAGCAGCACCACATGAACTGTGAGCCCGGCACCCCAGACCAGGCATTGGCCTTAGGTAGCAGGTGGAGGATGGTGTGGATGTGAGCGGGCTGGTATGGCATCAGCATCGCTCCAGGCATGGGGGCAACAAGCAGGCCCTGGAGACAGGGGTGTGGGTAGTTTGGGGTACTTTCAGGTTAGTAGAGTTTCCTTTGTTTGTTTTCCACCTCCTCTCTTTTGCAGGGGTGCAAATGCTGCTCCCATCTGTGGTGGAAGCGGGCCCTGTGGTACCGCCACTGGTACCATGGAGCTGTGATGGGGAGCCAATGGGGCGGCTGTCTGTAGGGGTCCCCAGGAGGTGCCTGTCTGGGGTGCTCGTGGTGGGTTGCGGGATGCTGGGGCTGGGGCTGCTGGTACTGGAGTTGCCAATAGCAGCATGGGGTGGGGATGCTGGGGCTGGGCGTGCTGGCACCAAGTTGGGGATGCTGCTACCAGTCCTGGACAGAGATGCCGGTAGTGGTGCTGGGACCTTGTGGGGATACCAATACTGGAGCTGGGGGCAATCAGGGTGCTGGAGGTGGTACTGGAAGTGGGACAGTGATGTTGGTACTCGGGCGGTGATGCTCTTACTGGGGCCATGCTGCTGGTACTAGTACAGATTTGGTGGGGCATCTCCACTGGTACTGGGATGCTGATGCTTGTACTGGGACAGCAGTGCATGTAGTGGGACAGCTGTGCTGGAACTGGGACAGTGATTGTGCACCTCAAAGACTGGTCAGCCCCTTGGAAGTAATGGCTGCATTCAGAGGCGGGGAAGAAGAAAGAAGAGGTTCAACAAAAAGAGCAAAGATCAGCCACGCTTCTCACAGCATCTCCCTTTGCAAAGGCAAGTGCCCTTCAAAGCCCACAGGCACCATGTCAACTCCTTCAACTGGCTGCCAGCCTGCAACTTGCCACCCGCAGAGCATGAATGCCATCACCTTGGCAATTCAGGAAATCATTAGGTAACGTTGCCTAGTCTCAAAGACAGATTCTGTAGCTGGATAAATCACCATTGGAAATCTGGTAAAACAAGAGTTTTACTTGAAAACTCAGTGTAGCAAGAAGTGTAGGCTGAAATGCAGAATTTCTTCGGAACTCTGCTGTGACACTGTGCCAAGCAGTGAGGTCACAGCACCTCTCCGTGACGCTGCGAGGGCCATGAGGTCCCAACGCTGCTCCGTGACACCACGAGGGCTGCAACGTCACAACACCCCTTGGTGATGCAGTGCTGGGCTGTGAGGTCCCGACACCCCATTGTGACGCTGGGCCGGGCCACAGGCACTGCTCCGCACCAGTCCTGACAGCAGCACTAGCTGCAGCTGCAGCGGTGGTGGTGGAAGCATGGTGCGAGTGTGGGGAGCCACAGCCCCTGCCTGCCTCCTCTTCCCCCTCCTGGTGGTCCTGTGCGCCCAGGGTGCCCAGGCTGCGCCATGGCAACCACCGGGAGCAGGTGGGTGGGAGGGCCAGGGCCAACACCAACCCCTGGGCGACATGGTGCTGCGCGGCACGCATATTGATGGAGGGGACGGGGACGGGATAGCAGCAGGGCTGGGCGGGCACCGCGGGCAGGGGGCAGGCAGGAGGCAGAAGCCCTGCAGGGTGGCACGGTGGGGCCGTGGCTGCTGCGGGGTTGTTTCCTGCCGGGGGGGCCGGGAGTGGCGCTGGGGCCGAGAAGCCTGGGGCTGGGGCCGAGAAGCCTGGGGCTGAGCCCCTGTGGGGCTGAGGCCGCTGGCCCCTCTGGGGAAATTTCCACCTGCATCTTTGTCCCATGACATTGCCTCAGCCCCCTCAGTCACTGCAGGGTGCTGGGGAAGAGGGAGAGCACAGCATGCCATGGGAACTTCTCTCATCTCTGCTTGATTTTAGATGACGATGCTGGTTCTCCATATCCAGCTTCTCAGCTGGATCCTCGTTTGGAGCCTCAGGAGGATCCCCGAGGTACGTTGCGAGTGTGCTTCCTTGAAGGAAGATGGCTAATGGGCTGTAATAGTTTATTCAGGGTCTTCCAAGTGGGTTTGTGCCTTGAGGGGGCTTGCACAAATGAGCCCTGAATATTTCTTCACTTGGAGAGATGCCACCCCTGCCCCTCTCCATAGAGAGGGAGGAACCCAGGCTTTTCTTCCTGTTTGGGCCATGTCATTACCTGACCCCCAGCCAGTGCCTCCCGCTCACTGAGGAAGAGGCAGGCCCCAAGAGGCAATGGAAGCTCCCCTTACCTGTGTCTGATCCCACTTGTGCCCACAGGCAGTACTGGTCAAGTGCCTCCATGGAATCCTGCTCCTGAGCCTGCCAGTATGGGTCCCACAGGTGGTAAGTTGTCAGTGTTCATTTCCTTGCTATTTGTTAACGGTTTGTTGAGCTAGCTCAGCAAGGGTTCAGCTGCTCACTGGCCAGGGGGCTTCTCCATGACAAACATGGGTGATCATTTTTCCTGGGGTCTGCATGCTCCCCCTGCAGTGGGGTCTTCCTTTGTGGCCAGCAGAGATCTTCCCGTAAGAAACACCTGAGGGGCCACATCTTTGGCGGCGTGGTCCCTGCGGGCTGTTGCTCACAGCCTCGAGAGAGGATTTGGGAAGAGGCCAAGAGGGAGCCTACAGCTCAGCAGGCCCCTTTGCGGCTTTGGAAATCCTGGCTCGTGTCTGGGTCCCACATCATTGCCTGAGCCCCCTCCAGTCGCTGCAGGTCACTAAGGAAGAGGTAGATCACACCACGCAAGGGGAACATTTCTCTTCTGTGCTTGATTGCAGCAGTTCTCGCAGGCACTGGCTACTCGACACCTCAGCCTGATGTGGACCACGAGCCTCAGGTTAATCTGCCAGGTAAGTCAGCGGAAGGAAGGAGCATCTAGGTGCCGCAGAGCCAGCAGGCACCTTGCGCTTGAGTTGAGATCTGGGGTGGGCACGGGGACGGCCCTTCTCCGGGCAGCTCCACGCATGCTTAGTTTGTACCAGCACGGTGCCACTGCAGGCACCCAGCAACTGTTTGCAAGACGCTCTTGAGTGGCAGGGAGAGACGAGTGCCGTGGAGCAGTCCCCTCTTTGAACTGCATTCTCTGTCACTCTGGTCAGAAGGAGTATATTGACATAGTTCACAGGAGGGACTCCACTTGTGTTTACAGATGGGACCGAAGGCGAAGGTGATCCAGGTTCCCAGATGGGTTCCAGGACTGAAGCTCTGGGAGATGGCCTGGGTAAGTTGTGGCTTTTGACTTCCTTTGAGAGCTGCCAGCTCAAAGCCCAAATGTCAGCCAGGCATCTCTGCAGCTGGGAGGGTATAGACCGGCACGTGCGTGTGCCCTGTCAAGGCACGACCCCTGGTATGCTCTCCTACTGAGCTCTTGATGTAGATGGCGATGGGACAGAAACTTCTCACGGGTCTTTGGTTGCAGAAGTGTCCCCAGCGAGGGCTTTGCCAGACCCTCGGCTGCTTCCTGCGCTGGAGCCCAGCTGGTATCCCAGGGGTGGGTAGTCATTTCACTGACTTCACAAACGAAGCCCTGGTTCTCCAAATCGCACTGGTGCCAAAGTTAACTTACTACTTTCTGTTCAGGTCCTCTAACAGCGAAGGAAAACGCTGAACTAAGAAAATCTTCCCCAACATCCTCTGACATCGTAGAGGATATCATCAAGGAGTTAGAGGAGGCAGCACCTGGTGGGTATATTTCACTCTGTCCGCCATAAGACTTGGGAAGCTGAGGTTCTAAATCCATGTGTGGACACACCGTAACCTGCACAGCAAGAAGGGATCGATCAGAACGGAGACACTCAATTTCATACCTAGCAGGCACTGGTGAGCCTCAGAGAAGGCCGAGAGCCTCTGCTGCCGCTTGTGGGTCACGCCGTGTCCCAGGGGCAGCTGCTAGCCCAGTATTACCACTACTGGTCCGAGCTGTTCCGTGCAAACATTGGTATCCAGCCAGCAGCAAAGGGCTTCTGCTGAACTTGTGTTCAGCTCCCGCACAGCACTGCTTGCAGCTGGGCGAGTTCAAGGCAGGAGGCACATCCCAAGCAGTGCTTGCTGTCCCCTGAGCAGGGAGACACATGTCACCGCAGGGGAGAGCACCCTTGGGCAGAGGAGGGAAAGCGCAGGCAGATTTGGGTCAGCGGCTGGGATCAGAGCAGCCCGGCCCAGCCCTCTTGTTCTCCTTGATGTCTGAGGATTCTCGGTGACAGCCTGCAGGCAGGGGCGAGTTCAAGATGCACACCCAGCTTGGTGCCCGACCCCTAACTTATAGGAGCTGAAAGGAAAGGCACTTAACTCAGTCTCAGCTGATTTAGCTGTCCATTTCTAGTTGGGTTTCAAATGACTTGGCCAAATGTCTTGGGATGGAGTCAGCATGATGGGATGGACATGCTTCTCAGAAGGGCTGTTCCTGCCTCTGAACTGGATGCAGCTTTTTTATGTCCTCTTTGAAGGCAGGAATTGAGCGTCATCTTGCAGTGTGCCAAAAATGCACTATGCGTGATGAGAACAAGAAGATCTCCTGCAATCTCCTGGTCTCGCAGCAGGCCAGATTTTGCTGTCTGTGCTGGTAGACTGCCAGGAGTCAAACACTTAGATTTTTCTTTGTGAATCACATGCTGTTTGCAGTAGTGAGTACCTCCCCCAAAAGTCCAGGCCTTAGCTTCTAAACTTTAGGGATATCTTTTGAGAAGCACTACCTTCCAAAGATACCATCCTCGAAAGGAGGAGCAGTTCCTTATAGTCACACTGTCCTGCTTTCTTCCTAAAGGGATGGTTAGAGAGACTGTGCCGAAGGAGGTGCTTTGGCAAGGAAGCGGTCGCACGCTGCCGCTCCCTGGCAAAAGAACAGAGGCAACACAGGCAACACCAGGTAAAGGCTGTTTCTTGGTCATCCGCTGTCACCAACCAGAACCAGCATGCGTGTGCAGGTTCTTGCCCTGGTACCCGCTCTTGCACCTCATGTCAGCAGCCAAACCCAAGAGCAAGGGAGTAGGCAGCAAGTGTTGCAGAGGAAGGCAGGAGTGGCTCCCTGAGGATGGCTGTCTTCCCCGGGCTGTGACAGCATGTGACAGCAGTGCAGCGGAGAGACGCTCACAAAGCTCTGTGGCTGTGGTTACAGAGGGGTCACCACCCAGTTCCCAGGGATTTTGGAACCTTGCTCTTGGGGGAACGAGGCCATGAGAAGCCCACTGAGCAGACGATGGGAAACGGGACCCCTCCTGTGAGCTGAGACCCAGAGTGATGCCCTGACCCAGTGCAGATGGGGCACTGCCTCCCTGGCTCTCCTGGGCTCCCAAATTTTGTTCAGTTTTGTCCCTAAGGCTCCGAGTGTGCCTCAAGCAGCGAAGGTGGGCAAGCACCTAAGAACTTTTAGAACTCCAAAGAGCTGGGGGAGCAAACCTGAGACACTGGGCTCTCAGCATTATGGCAGGGAAAACAAAGGATGGAGGGTAAACAAAGCTGAGAGGCAAAAGGGAGGCTCCAGAGTGCATTGAGTTGCAGTGACTTTGGCAGATTCCCCAGCTTCTGCTGAACCTCGGGAAGCATTGCGGCCTGAGGATTTTCACTTGCTCAAAGATGTTATCCAAATGAAAAAGAACACTTCCTGGCAATGTCAGACCTCCTGTGAGATTACCAGTAGCGCACAGGACACAGCAATGTCCACAATTGTTCTTCCAGGCGTGGATGGGGAGAACAATGCAAACACTGCAAAACCCCAAAATTTCCAAAGTTACTGCATAGAAGGCGCTGCGGCATTCTTGGTTCCCCTCCTGCTTGTGACAGTTGCGTGCTGCGTGCTTATCCGGCGTTGGAGGCAGAAAAATCAGTGAGTTGTTGTTCCCCCGCTCCCTCTCCTCCTCTCCCCCTCCCAAATTCTTAACCGTATCTTTGTCAACATTATTATATGGCTGCTGCTAGCCAGGAAGCAGTTGTCATTAGCGTATTGTGAAGTGAGCAGTTAGTTTTTGACCAGACTCTTCTGAAATTTCTGCTGTCCAGTGTTTTAGGTGGCCTCTAATTCCTGGGCATTCTGTTCGGGAGCCCATTTTTCTGTTGCTGGTCTTAGCCAAGCTTGGCCCTTCCGCAGCAAGAGCAGAGCCAGGGACAGCCGTAGGCAAAGCAAGGTCAGGAAGAGAAATGCAGGAGCTGAGAGAGAGTGCCATCAGAGAGAGAAGCACAGCAGTGCCAGTTGCCCCCCAGCACAAGGCATCCTGTTCTGGGATGCCCTGAATTGCAGGTGTCCGCCTCAGCAGAGGTGTGCCAGCTACTGGGAGCATGGGGATGAGCCCTGCCAGCTGCGGGCATTGCCTTGGAGAGAGGCACTCAGTGTGTCACAGCCGCACCTGAGCGCTGCCAGCGTGCATCTTCAGCACAGACAGGGCTTGTGTGTTTAATTGCACATCCCAAAGAGCGGATGGGCAGCACCTCACCGAACAGTGAGCCGAGGCTGTCACCTTGTTGGGCCAGGGCCAGGGCCAGGGCCGGGCAGGGAGCTGAGTGCTGATCCTTGCCAGGTGCTCTGGGGAAGGGCAGTCGGTGGCTGTGGTGACCCGGCCGTGCTGAGCCCGGCTTTGGACCCCTGTCTCTGCGGGGGCCAGGTCTTCTTGCTGGGACAGCACGTGCAGAGCAGGCAGGTCAGGATGGCTGGCGAGGCGCTGGGGAGGAGACGAGCTGGGGCAGGATGTGGAGGGGAGCGGAGTCCCAGCCGAGGGCACCCCGTTTTCTGCACAGAGCACTGTGTGCCCACAGCTGACGCACAGCCGGGTGCCTGCACCCCGCTGCCTCGCACCCGCCTGGCACCGCAGCCACAGCACAGCCTCAGCAAGTTCCTGTCTCCGCAGGCGCCTCGCCGCAGCCCAGGCAGCCCAGACTGACACCCGCAGCCGCTCCGTGAGCCCGTACAGGCAGCCTGACCACCGTGGTATGCCTGAGAGCCGGGCCCGACGCCAGCGGCCACCATCAGTGCCTGGAAGACCGGCCCGCCTGCCACCAGCCCGGCCTCCACGGCCCCCACGCCCGGCACCAGATCAATGGAAGGCGCACGACCGGCCCAGCACCCCCCAGTCCTCGTGGGCACAGACGCCGCCCCCACGGCCCCCCCCACCCTCCTCCAAGGGCTGGGGCAGGCCCCCCCAGGGTGCAGCCTGGGGCAATTACTGACCCCCGGGCTGCAGCTTAAATAAATATTGCATAATACAGCACAGCAGTCCGGGTCTTATGTACAGCAATACCCAGGAACCCACAGCAGGACTTTGTAAGTGATCGAGAAGTAACCCTGAGGGTCCTCGGTGCTGGGGGTCAGCCAGACTGTGCCCACCATGCAGGGAACGCAGGGGAAGGGAGTTGGGGAGCAGCACAGCAGGAGCAGACAGAAGGGCTGTGAGTGCGGCAGCGACCCTGCACAGCGCTCACCTGAGAAGCCCCTGTTCAAACTGGCTGTGCCACAGCCACACACAAGCCCGGGCCCTTCCTGATCCTGGGCCGAGGCCAGGCTCCCCACAGCCAGCCCTCCTCGGGTCCTGACACTGCACGGATGGCCGATTTTGGCCAGGGTGCTCCATGCCAACACTCCCACGGCTCAGCTCTCCTCAAGGGGTACAAGAAAAAATTCCCAACTCTTTGGAGTCAGGGCTGGGATTGCCACACGCTGCCACAAGCAACTGGAACCAGAGGGGAGACCCGAGGTGCTGCCACCACCAGAGGTAAGAGATCCTCATTTGCAAAATCTCACTTGAGGGTGGCCCTCTGCTCCCCTGTGGCTCCTTTGAGGAGCAGAAAGCTCGGGTCGAGCTCCGGAGTCCCCTCTGGGGGTGAGGATGAGTTGTCTCCCCGTGGATGGGCCCAGGATTGGAGGGGACAGAGTTGGAGCTCTGTCTTCTCGGGGACACCCAAACCTCACCTTCTGTCCTTTGCCATGTACAGGCCTCAGCTTCTTCCTCCCTCAGATTTGGCTGGGGCCAGAAGCCGAAGGAGAGAAGGCTCTCACTTAACTGTTAACGGGTGCACGGTTAACAGTTGGACCTGATCATCTTGTTAGCATTCACGAAGACGCATAATCCACAAAGTGATTATATGAAGGTGCTTTTATTAGGCGCCGGAAGTTAGGGGCATGCCTGCCCAAATCGAACTTCGTCCGATTTGTTCACTCAGTTCTCTTGTATCTCCTAAAATATTACATATGCATTAAGTTTTACAACACATCTATGCATATTCATTTCCTAGCTCCGCCTAGCCCCGCTTCGTATGCTAATTATCTTATCAGTCCTTCTGCGCCTGCGTATCACTCTCTGGTGGTCGTCCGGGTGGTCGTCGGGATGAAGTAAGATGTCTTCATCAGAGTTGAACTTTCTACCTTTTCTTCTTGCGCATGCTCTCTGAGCCCTTGGTCTCAGTCCAAACCGTAAGGTTGGTTTGATCCAGTTCCCGGGGTCCGAGGGGCCCCCGTTATCTAGATGTCAATCAAGAAAAATGTCAATCAAGAAAAATTACAAAAATTAGGAATCAAGAAAATTACAAAGTTTAGGATTGTCACAACATTTCATAAGTCCACCACTTCTGCTCTGTGTTACATTCGCTCTTCTGGTTGGGTTCACTTGATCTGGAACAGATCCTGTCTATTCGGTTTTCATTCCATTTTGCCTCCTGTGTTCCTCAGATTCTTTCTCTGTAATCCGAAGTTGTTATATGCCGGTGGAGGGTATTGCGGATGTGGTTCCATATGCCGAGCAATGGTCTGCATCACTGTCCAGTTCCGGGTTGTCTTCCTTAGAATCAGACTTTTCAGCATTATAAATGTTAAACAAATTAGTACCCCTACAATCGCCAATATAATTACCGTCTCCAGTAAGGATTCGACCCAATTACTAATATTCCATCCGCTAAACATTTTATCCAACCAGCTTGTTGTCATATCTTTCTCTTCCTGTTCTGCATCTTGTTCCACTTGAGCCAGTTGTTCTATGTCATGTTCTACATCAATAGTCACATCTGGAATGTGGATGCAGCAATGATCAATACGATCTTTTAGAAATCCGCATACTCCGTGTTCCTTTAATAACAGTGTATCTAATGCCAATCGATTTTGTAGCACCATTTTAGTTGTAGCTTGTAGTTGGACATTAAAATCTCTAAAGCCTTACTTGTCCTGTAAGTTTATAAATCATTTCTCTATTTCGATAAGTAGCTACCTGTGCAAACAGAGATTCTAATGCCCAACTGAATTTTAATTCTATCAGTTCCTTTCATTATGGCAAAATCTTTAATCAATCCTACCAGTAAATTCTCTGATGATTGCCCGTGTGGGATCTGTACCACTTGTGTCCGTGGTACCTGGTCCTCCCTTTTTCTTCTAGATCCTTTTTGGTGGGCTACCAATATTCCTTTATCCAATTTTGGATATAGCAATATTTCTCTTATCCCATAATCTGTGCTATTTTCACGTGTTACTATGCACCGGTAGTTTCCTTCGTTGACATTGATAACACTAAACAGGGTTAGGGTGGTAGCTCCTCTCAGTTGCAGGCCCAGTTCTGGGGTATTACTTACGTACGCCTTCCCCTTCCACCCAGCCTTCAATCCTGTATTGTCCCCGGTTGTGTTTATGTATATTTCCTGGCTCTGTCCGGAGTCATTTATTTTCTCCCAGACCACCTGTAGAGAGCTAATTGTCATTGGTTTATCGTCATGCATTCCACATTCCAAAGTAACATTTTCTCCTTTCAATATTTCCTCTTTCTTATGTTTTTCTGGTATTTCTAGGAACCCAATTACAAGGTATTTACACAAAACAATTACTGTTGTCGTTACCGTTGTTAAGAACCCCGACGTTGTATGGTTATACGCGCCTCATCTGTAGTTTTGTATCTCCGATAGCTCGCACCGACCGAAGTTCAGGAACCTTTTTCACCCGACTGTAATGAATCCAAGCATCCACCCCTTCTACCTTTACAGCTGTAAAAGTAGTCAATAATACCTGATAAGGTCCGGCCCACCGTTCTTTCAGGGGTTCTTCATTCCAGTTTTTAATGTACACTCGGTCGCCTGGCTGAATATCGTGGACAGGGTTTTCCAGTGACAACGGTCGGTTCCACACCAAAACACTTTGAAGTTGAGCTAAAGTTTTGCCAAGAGACAATACGTAATTATAAACATCCTGGTTCCCTGTTATGTGCATATTAGGATTTGGTTCTGGGGATTCATAAGGCTTCCCATACATAATCTCGTACGGGCTTACTGACATTCCACTCCTTGGCTTGATCCTTATTCTCAATAAGGCTATAGGCAAAGCTTGTGGCCATTGTATTTTGGCTTCCTGGCAGATTTTACTGATCTGTCCCTTTAGTGTTTGGTTCATCCTTTCTACCTGTCCACTAGATTGGGGTCTCCATGCAGTATGTAAATGCCAAGAAATTCCTAAAGGCCGGCTTACGTCTTTAACCACAGATGCAACAAAGCGCGGTCCCCTATCCGAGGATATTCCTAACGGTACCCCAAACCTCGGAATGATTTCCCGCAATAACCATTTTACTGTCTCTTTAGCTTGATTGGTGCGACAGGGAAGGGCTTCTGGCCATCCGGAAAAGGTGTCAACCCCTACTAACAAATACCTGTATCCCCTAGTCCTAGCTAACTCTACAAAATCAACTTGCCAGTAATCTCCTGGTTCTATCCCTACTCTCACTCTTCCCATTTCAGCATGTTTTCTTGCTACTGGATTATTTTTCAAACAAATCTCACGCTTTGACGTTACTCACTTTGCCATTGTTAACATATGTGTAGAGATAATGCTACGTTTTAAAAATGTTACCATTGCCTCTGCACCCCAGTGACACTCATTATGTCTTGTCTGAAGTATTTCTCGCATCACCAAGGAGGGTATTACTACCTGGCCCGTAGCGGTTACATACCATCCATCAGAGTTCTTTCGGGCCTTTAGGAGATTTGCTAATTTCTCATCCTCTGGCGAATATCTTGGTTCCTTGGGAAGATTAAGACGAGTGGGGCCTGTCTTGAGTGGTACCAAAGCCATCACATTCCACACCTTCCGAGCAATTTGTCGAGCTGCTCCATCTGCCAACCGATTCCCTTCTGATATCTTCGAGGTTCCTCCTTGATGGGCTTTGCAGTGCATGATAGCCACTTGTTTTGGTTTTTGTACCACATTTATCAAACTTAACACCTCCTCGTGATATCTTATATTGGCCCCTTGTGAGGACAACAACCCTCTCTCTTTCCATAATGCTCCATGAACGTGGACGACTCCAAAGGCATACTTTGAACCTGTCCAAATATTTACCATCTTTCCTTTACTCAGTTCCAGTGCTCGCGTTAGGGCTATCTGTTCCGCTCGCTGTGCTGATGTTCCAGGTGGTAAAGGTTTTGCTTCGATTACTGTCTTCAGGGTTGTTACTGCATAGCCTGCGTATCGTGCTCCATTCTCCACAAAACTACTACCATCAGTAAAAAGTTCCCAGTCATACCTTTCAAGGGGTACATCCTTCAAATCTTCAATCAAATCCATTCAAATCTTCAATCTCAGAGATCTTCTCCAACCTAAGTGATTCCATGATAGTTCAGCAAGTGTCAAACTGTCCAAACAAATTCTATCATATAAAAGAGCAGAAGTAAATCCTTTAAAAGGTTATAGTTATAATTTGGCAAGAAGGAAGATCAGCTGTTAAGACTAGAAATGTAAATCCTAGAAAGGGAAAATGCTAAAAGAGTTTGGAAGAAATCTTCTGACTGGTCTTAAACGCTTCGTTGTACTTCGAGGGAAGCTCATTAACTCTTCAAGGACTGAAGCGGAAAGTACAGGTTTTATGTCCTGAAGGGCATAAAATTATTGGAGAGTGTCCAGAGGAGGTTGCTGAAGATGGTGAAAGGTCTGGTGGGCAAGAGGTGTGAGGAGCAGCTGAAGTCTCTTGGTTTGTTCAGCCGAGAGAAGAGGCGACTGAGGGGAGGCCTCATGGCGGCCCTCAGCTTCCTGAGGAGGGGAGTGGAGGGGCAGGCGCCGATCTCTTCTCTCTGGGGACCCGAGGGAACAGCATGGAGCTGGGACAGGGCAGGTTCAGGCTGGGCGTTAGGAATAGGTTCTTCCCTGCGAGGGTGGCTGCCAATACGGATGCCCCCAGTCGTTGCTCTTGTTTGAGAAGTGTCCCATGGTGGTGGTTCTTCCAAATCCAGGTCACAGAAGAAGCAGAGAAACAGCCTGCATGTTTTCCGTGCAGCAATGTCTTGACAGGCACTTTGTGAAAGCCAGCAGACACAGGCGCTGAGGAGAGAGGAGGCTTGTGAGAAAGCTGCATTTGCTCAGCATTTTCTGGCTGATGTTGTGGCCTCAGTCTGCAGCGCTCTTGGTGAGAGCAGCTCTTCCTGTGACTCAGCTGAGAGAGCTTTGTAATTTCTTTCCTTCTTTTTCCGTGTGCTAGCGCCCAAAGTACGAAGATGATGGCAATGCTGAACACAGAGGGCTCCTGGTTTTGAGAGCCCTTCCGCCTCTTTCTTAAGCATTCCCTGAGTAAGGGAGAAATGAGTGGACAGGAGAAACTGGACGCTCCTGTTGTCTCATTCCCAAGCCCTCGTGCAGGTCGAGGGGGCTCTGGCCCATCTCCGTCATGGTGGGGAACTGCAGGAAAGAGCCAGGGCCAGAGAGGTTTCACAAAGCTCACCCCTTTAGGTATTGATCAATCTTCTGCTTTTGTTAGTTCAGCAACACCTCTGTTCTGGTTTGGTTTTGCAGCACTGAAGTCATTAGAGAGCAGAAGTGGGGGACAGCCCTGCTCTTGTGAGAGAGCCTGAGGAACCCCTAACAGTGCCGAAGGGCAGCAAAAGTACGATTGATACCAAGATCATGTAAAATCCTTTTTTCTCTCTTTCTCTTCCCCCATTTCTTTTTTATTTATTTATTTATTTATTTATTTATTTATTTTGACGGGATGCATGAATGAGAACCCTTTATTGTAAATACCGTGCATCTGAAAAGGTGAGCCTTCAGCCAGACGTACTGGCAAGCTTTGGCTCAGCCCCAGAATTACGTTGTCATTGGCATAAGCACGACTGGTTGGGCAGAGGGCTGTGACTGGAGTGCTGCGAGGGACGGTTCTAGGCTCATCAGGAGGGATAGGCAGGGCAGGTGAGGCAGGGGGCTGGCGCAATGACACGGTTGAGAGCCTCTGAGTGAGGATTAAGGGACAAACCAATAATGCGGATGTTGTTGTGGGAGTTGGAGATCGGCCTCCCATCCCGGGTGACTGCACGGATGGATGGTTCAATAAGGAATTAGGCAATGTCTCCAGGTCAGCTGCCTTGTCCCTAAGTGTGTGGGTGACTTTGGGTTGCCAGATGGTAGCAGGGAATGACAAGGAGCAGACACAAACAGGTCCAGGAAATTCCTAAAGCACCTTGATGATAACTTCTTGATCCAGGTACTAAGGGAGCTGACTAGGAAAGGTGCCCTTCTAGATTGTTGCTTGTAAACCGAGAATGTCTCCTGGGTGAAGTGGCGAATGGCAGCCATCTTGGCTACAGTGGCCACAAAGACGTCGAGCTGAAAATCTTTGGTGATAGGAAGAAAACTGCCAGTAAAACTTCCACCAGTGGCTGTGCCACTGCCGCAGACTCACCATCGGGTGCCGCCTCAGCACAGGTTGGTGGAGCCAGAGTGGTCTGGGGGGGGTGGTGGTGGGATTTGGGTCCCCTCATCTTTGGGGAGCGCCACGTTGTCCTCTGAGGGGAGTGGCGGCTGCCCCCTGCTCCTGGTCAGGTTCCAGGGAGCAGGGAGCAGCTGCCCCGGGAGCGGAGGATCCAGGAGAAGGGGTGGTGGGGGGCCGGGGTGGATGGGGGCCTGCAGCAGGCAGGAGCCTGTGGGGTGCAGGGGCTCCCTGTGCGGCATGTCCCCCGGGCCTCAGCTCCAATGGCTGTGGGGCACCGGTGTCCCCATCACCATGGGCTGACCCCAGACACAGATGGGGGGACACGGAGGAGCAGCGGGTAGGGGCAGCACCGCAGGTGGGAGCAGCACCACACGAACTGTGAGCCCGGCACCCCAGACCAGGCATTGGCCTTAGGTAGCAGGTGGAGGACGGTGGGGATGTGAGCGGGCTGGTATGGCATCAGCATCGCTCCAGGCATGGGGGCAACAAGCAGGCCCTGGAGACAGGGGTGTGGGTAGTTTGGGGTACTTTCAGGTTAGTAGAGTTTCCTTTGTTTGTTTTCCACCTCCTCTCTTTTGTAGGGGTGCAAATGCTGCTCCCATCTGTGGTGGAAGCGGGCCCTGTGGTACCGCCACTGGTACCATGGAGCTGTGATGGGGAGCCAATGGGGCGGCTGTCTGTAGGGGTCCCCAGGAGGTGCCTGTCTGGGGTGCTCGTGGTGGGTTGCGGGATGCTGGGGCTGGGGCTGCTGGTACTGGAGTTGCCAATAGCAGCCTGGGGTGGGGATGCTGGGGCTGGGCGTGCTGGCACCAAGTTGGGGATGCTGCTACCAGTCCTGGACAGAGATGCCGGTAGTGGTGCTGGGACCTTGTGGGGATACCAATACTGGAGCTGGGGGCAATCAGGGTGCTGGAGGTGGTACTGGAAGTGGGACAGTGATGTTGGTACTCGGGCGGTGATGCTCTTACTGGGGCCATGCTGCTGGTACTAGTACAGATTTGGTGGGGCATCTCCACTGGTACTGGGATGCTGATGCTTGTACTGGGACAGCAGTGCGTGTAGTGGGACAGCTGTGCTGGAACTGGGACGGTGATTGTGCACCTCAAAGACTGGTCAGCCCCTTGGAAGTAATGGCTGCATTCAGAGGCGGGGAAGAAGAAAGAAGAGGTTCAACAAAAAGAGCAAAGATCAGCCACGCTTCTCACAGCATCTCCCTTTGCAAAGGCAAGTGCCCTTCAAAGCCCACAGACACCGTGTCAACTCCTTCAACTGGCTCCCAGCCTGCGACTTGCCACCCGCAGAGCATGAATGCCATCACCTTGGCAATTCAGGAAATCATTAGGCAACGTTCCCTAGTCTCAAAGACAGATTCTGTAGCCGGATAAATCACCATTGGAAATCTGGTAAAACAAGAGTTTTACTTGAAAACTCAGTGTAGCAAGAAGTGTAAGCTGAAATGCAGAATTTCTTCGGAACTCTGCTGTGACACTGTGCCAAGCAGTGAGGTCACAGCACCTCTCCGTGACGCTGCGAGGGCCATGAGGTCCCAACGCTGCTCCGTGACACCATGAGGGCTGCAAGGTCACAACACCCCTTGGTGATGCAGTGCTGGGCTGTGAGGTCCCGACACCCCATTGTGACGCTGGGCCGGGCCACAGGCACTGCTCCGCACCAGTCCTGACAGCAGCACTAGCTGCAGCTGCAGCGGTGGTGGTGGAAGCATGGTGCGAGTGTGGGGAGCCACGGCCCCTGCCTGCCTCCTCTTCCCCCTCCTGGTGGTCCTGTGTGCCCGGGGTGCCCAGGCTGCGCCATGGCAACCACCGGGAGCAGGTGGGTGGGCAGGGCCAGGGCCAACACCAACCCCTGGGCGACATGGTGCTGCGCGGCACGCATATTGACGGAGGGGACGGGGACGGGATAGCAGCAGGGCCGGGCGGGCACCGCAGGCAGGGGGCAGGCAGGAGGCAGAAGCCCTGCAGGGTGGCACGGTGGGGCCGTGGCTGCTGCGGGGTTGTTTCCTGCCGGGGGGGCCGGGAGTGGCGCTGGGGCCGAGAAGCCTGGGGCTGGGGCCGAGAAGCCTGGGGCTGAGCCCCTGTGGGGCTGAGGCCGCTGGCCCCTCTGGGGAAATTTCCACCTGCATCTTTGTCCCATGACATTGCCTCAGCCCCCTCAGTCACTGCAGGGTGCTGGGGAAGAGGGAGAGCACAGCATGCCATGGGAACTTCTCTCGTCTCTGCTTGATTTTAGATGACGATGCTGGTTCTCCATATCCAGCTTCTCAGCTGGATCCTCGTTTGGAGCCTCAGGAGGATCCCCGAGGTACGTTGCGAGTGTGCTTCCTTGAAGGAAGATGGCTAATGGGCTGTAATACTTTATTCAGGGTCTTCCAAGTGGGTTTGTGCCTTGAGGGGGCTTGCACAAATGAGCCCTGAATATTTCTTCACTTGGAGAGATGCCACCCCTGCCCCTCTCCATAGAGAGGGAAGAACCCAGGCTTTTCTTCCTATTTGGGCCATGTCATTACCTGACCCCCAGCCAGTGCCTCCCGCTCACTGAGGAAGAGGCAGGCCCCAAGACGCAATGGAAGCTCCCCTTACCTGTGTCTGATCCCACTTGTGCCCACAGGCAGTACTGGTCAAGTGCCTCCATGGAATCCTGCTCCTGAGCCTGCCAGTATGGGTCCCACAGGTGGTAAGTTGTCAGTGTTCATTTCCTTGCTATTTGTTAACGGTTTGTTGAGCTAGCTCAGCAAGGGTTCAGCTGCTCACTGGCCAGGGGGCTTCTCCATGACAAACATGGGTGATCATTTTTCCTGGGGTCTGCACGCTCCCCCTGCAGTGGGGTCTTCCTTTGTGGCCAGCAGAGATCTTCCCGTAAGAAACACCTGAGGGGCCACATCTTTGGCGGCGTGGTCCCTGCGGGCTGTTGCGCACAGCCTCGAGAGAGGATTTGGGAAGAGGCCAAGAGGGAGCCTACAGCTCAGCAGGCCCCTTTGCGGCTTTGGAAATCCTGGCTCGTGTCTGGGTCCCACATCATTGCCTGAGCCCCCTCCAGTCGCTGCAGGTCACTAAGGAAGAGGTAGATCACACCACGCAAGGGGAACATTTCTCTTCTGTGCTTGATTGCAGCAGTTCTCGCAGGCACTGGCTACTCGACACCTCAGCCTGATGTGGACCACGAGCCTCAGGTTAATCTGCCAGGTAAGTCAGCGGAAGGAAGGAGCATCTAGGTGCTGCAGAGCCAGCAGGCACCTTGCGCTTGAGTTGAGATCTGGGGTGGGCACGGGGACGGCCCTTCTCCGGGCAGCTCCACGCATGCTTAGTTTGTACCAGCACGGTGCCACTGCAGGCACCCAGCAACTGTTTGCAAGATGCTCTTGAGTGGCAGGGAGAGACGAGTGCCGTGGAGCAGTCCCCTCTTTGAACTGCATTCTCTGTCACTCTGGTCAGAAGGAGTATATTGACATAGTTCACAGGAGGGACTCCACTTGTGTTTACAGATGGGACCGAAGGCGAAGGTGATCCAGGTTCCCAGATGGGTTCCAGGACCGAAGCTCTGGGAGATGGCCTGGGTAAGTTGTGGCTTTTGACTTCCTTTGAGAGCTGCCAGCTCAAAGCCCAAATGTCAGCCAGGCATCTCTGCAGCTGGGAGGGTATAGACCGGCACGTGCGTGTGCCCTGTCAAGGCACGACCCCTGGTATGCTCTCCTACTGAGCTCTTGATGTAGATGGCGATGGGACAGAAACTTCTCACGGGTCTTTGGTTGCAGAAGTGTCCCCAGCGAGGGCTTTGCCAGACCCTCGGCTGCTTCCTGCGCTGGAGCCCAGCTGGTATCCCAGGGGTGGGTAGTCATTTCACTGACTTCACAAACGAAGCCCTGGTTCTCCAAATCGCACTGGTGCCAAAGTTAACTTACTACTTTCTGTTCAGGTCCTCTAACAGCGAAGGAAAACGCTGAACTAAGAAAATCTTCCCCAACATCCTCTGACATCGTAGAGGATATCATCAAGGAGTTAGAGGAGGCAGCACCTGGTGGGTATATTTCACTCTGTCCGCCATAAGACTTGGGAAGCTGAGGTTCTAAATCCATGTGTGGACACACCGTAACCTGCACAGCAAGAAGGGATCGATCAGAACGGAGACACTCAATTTCATACCTAGCAGGCACTGGTGAGCCTCAGAGAAGGCCGAGAGCCTCTGCTGCCGCTTGTGGGTCACGCCGTGTCCCAGGGGCAGCTGCTAGCCCAGTATTACCATTACTGGTCCGAGCTGTTCCGTGCAAACATTGGTATCCAGCCAGCAGCAAAGGGCTTCTGCTGAACTTGTGTTCAGCTCCCGCACAGCACTGCTTGCAGCTGGGCGAGTTCAAGGCAGGAGGCACATCCCAAGCAGTGCTTGCTGTCCCCTGAGCAGGGAGACACATGTCACCGCAGGGGAGAGCACCCTTGGGCAGAGGAGGGAAAGCGCAGGCAGATTTGGGTCAGCGGCTGGGATCAGAGCAGCCCGGCCCAGCCCTCTTGTTCTCCTTGATGTCTGAGGATTCTCGGTGACAGCCTGCAGGCAAGGGCGAGTTCAAGATGCACACCCAGCTTGGTGCCCGACCCCTAACTTGTAGGAGCTGAAAGGAAAGGCACTTAACTCAGTCTCAGCTGATTTAGCTGTCCATTTCTAGTTGGGTTTCAAATGACTTGGCCAAATGTCTTGGGATGGAGTCAGCATGATGGGATGGACATGCTTCTCAGAAGGGCTGTTCCTGCCTCTGAACTGGATGCAGCTTTTTTATGTCCTCTTTGAAGGCAGGAATTGAGCGTCATCTTGCAGTGTGCCAAAAATGCACTATGCGTGATGAGAACAAGAAGATCTCCTGCAATCTCCTGGTCTCGCAGCAGGCCAGATTTTGCTGTCTGTGCTGGTAGACTGCCAGGAGTCAAACACTTAGATTTTTCTTTGTGAATCACATGCTGTTTGCAGTAGTGAGTACCTCCCCCAAAAGCCCAGGCCTTAGCTTCTAAACTTTAGGGATATCTTTTGAGAAGCACTACCTTCCAAAGATACCATCCTCGAAAGGAGGAGCAGTTCCTTATAGTCACACTGTCCTGCTTTCTTCCTAAAGGGATGGTTAGAGAGACTGTGCCGAAGGAGGTGCTTTGGCAAGGAAGCGGTTGCACGCTGCCGCTCCCTGGCAAAAGAACAGAGGCAACACAGGCAACACCAGGTAAAGGCTGTTTCTTGGTCATCCGCTGTCACCAACCAGAACCAGCATGCGTGTGCAGGTTCTTGCCCTGGTACCCGCTCTTGCACCTCATGTCAGCAGCCAAACCCAAGAGCAAGGGAGTAGGAAGCAAGTGTTGCAGAGGAAGGCAGGAGTGGCTCCCTGAGGATGGCTGTCTTCCCCGGGCTGTGACAGCATGTGACAGCAGTGCAGCGGAGAGACGCTCACAAAGCTCTGTGGCTGTGGTTACAGAGGGGTCACCACCCAGTTCCCAGGGATTTTGGAACCTTGCTCTTGGGGGAACGAGGCCATGAGAAGCCCACTGAGCAGACGATGGGAAACGGGATAGAAGGCGCTGCGGCATTCTTGGTTCCCCTCCTGCTTGTGACAGTTGCGTGCTGCGTGCTTATCCGGCGTTGGAGGCAGAAAAATCAGTGAGTTGTTGTTCCCCCGCTCCCTCTCCTCCTCTCCCCCTCCCAAATTCTTTACCGTATCTTTGTCAACATTATTATATGGCTGCTGCTAGCCAGGAAGCAGTTGTCATTAGCGTATTGTGAAGTGAGCAGTTAGTTTTTGACCAGACTCTTCTGAAATTTCTGCTGTCCAGTGTTTTAGGTGGCCTCTAATTCCTGGGCATTCTGTTCGGGAGCCCATTTTTCTGTTGCTGGTCTTAGCCAAGCTTGGCCCTTCCGCAGCAAGAGCAGAGCCAGGGACAGCCGTAGGCAAAGCAAGGTCAGGAAGAGAAATGCAGGAGCTGAGAGAGAGTGCCATCAGAGAGAGAAGCACAGCAGTGCCAGTTGCCCCCCAGCACAAGGCATCCTGTTCTGGGATGCCCTGAATTGCAGGTGTCTGCCTCAGCCAAGGTGTGCCAGCTACTGGGAGCATGGGGATGAGCCCTGCCAGCTGCGGGCATTGCCTTGGAGAGAGGCACTCAGTGTGTCACAGCCGCACCTGAGCGCTGCCAGCGTGCATCTTCAGCACAGACAGGGCTTGTGTGTTTAATTACACATCCCAAAGAGCGGATGGGCAGCACCTCACCGAACAGTGAGCCGAGGCTGTCACCTTGTTGGGCCAGGGCCAGGGCCAGGGCCGGGCAGGGAGCTGAGTGCTGGTCCTTGCCAGGCGCTCTGGGGAAGGGCAGTCGGTGGCTGTGGTGACCCGGCCGTGCTGAGCCCGGCTTTGGACCCCTGTCTCTGCAGGGGCCAGGTCTTCTTGCTGGGACAGCACGTGCAGAGCAGGCAGGTCAGGATGGCTGGCGAGGCGCTGGGGAGGAGACGAGCTGGGGCAGGATGTGGAGGGGAGCGGAGTCCCAGCCGAGGGCACCCCGTTTTCTGCACAGAGCACTGTGTGCCCACAGCTGACGCACAGCCGGGTGCCTGCACCCCGCTGCCTCGCACCCGCCTGGCACCGCAGCTGCAGCACAGCCTCAGCAAGTTCCTGTCTCTGCAGGCGCCTCGCCGCAGCCCAGGCAGCCCAGACTGACACCCGCAGCCGCTCTGTGAGCCCGTACAGGCAGCCTGACCACCGTGGTATGCCTGAGAGCCGGGCCCGACGCCAGCGGCCACCATCAGTGCCTGGAAGACCGGCCCGCCTGCCACCAGCCCGGCCTCCACGGCCCCCACGCCCGGCACCAGATCAATGGAAGGCGCACGACCGGCCCAGCACCCCCCAGTCCTCGTGGGCACAGACGCCGCCCCCACGGCCCCCCCCACCCTCCTCCAAGGGCTGGGGCAGGCCCCCCCAGGGTGCAGCCTGGGGCAATTACTGACCCCCGGGCTGCAGCTTAAATAAATATTGTATAATACAGCACAGCAGTCCGGGTCTTATGTACAGCAATACCCAGGAACCCACAGCAGGACTTTGTAACTGATCGAGAAGTAACCGTGAGGGTCCTCGGTGCTGGGGGTCAGCCAGACTGTGCCCACCATGCAGGGAACGCAGGGGAAGGGAGTTGGGGAGCAGCACAGCAGGAGCAGACAGAAGGGCTGTGAGTGCGGCAGCGACCCTGCACAGCGCTCACCTGAGAAGCCCCTGTTCAAACTGGCTGTGCCACAGCCACACACAAGCCCGGGCCCTTCCTGATCCTGGGCCGAGGCCAGGCTCCCCACAGCCAGCCCTCCTCGGGTCCTGACACTGCACGGATGGCCGATTTTGGCCAGGGTGCTCCATGCCAACACTCCCACGGCTCAGCTCTCCTCAAGGGGTACAAGAAAAAATTCCCAACTCTTTGGAGTCAGGGCTGGGATTGCCACACGCTGCCACAAGCAACTGGAACCAGAGGGGAGACCCGAGGTGCTGCCACCACCAGAGGTAAGAGATCCTCATTTGCAAAATCTCACTTGAGGGTGGCCCTCTCCTCCCGTGTGGCTCCTTTGAGGAGCAGAAAGCTCGGGTCGAGCTCCGGAGTCCCCTCTGGGGGTGAGGATGAGTTGTCTCCCCGTGGATGGGCCCAGGATTGGAGGGGACAGAGTTGGAGCTCTGTCTTCTCGGGGACACCCAAACCTCACCTTCTGTCCTTTGCCATGTACAGGCCTCAGCTTCTTCCTCCCTCAGATTTGGCTGGGGCCAGAAGCCGAAGGAGAGAAGGCTCTCACTTAACTGTTAACGGGTGCACGGTTAACAGTTGGACCTGATCATCTTGTTAGCATTCACGAAGACGCATAATCCACAAAGTGATTATATGAAGGTGCTTTTATTAGGCGCCGGAAGTTAGGGGCATGCCTGCCCAAATCGAACTTCGTCCGATTTGTTCACTCAGTTCTCTTGTATCTCCTAAAATATTACATATGCATTAAGTTTTACAACACATCTATGCATATTCATTTCCTAGCTCCGCCTAGCCCCGCTTCCTATGCTAATTATCTTATCAGTCCTTCTGCGCCTGCGTATCACTCTCTGGTGGTCGTCCGGGTGGTCGTCGGGATGAAGTAAGATGTCTTCATCAGAGTTGAACTTTCTACCTTTTCTTCTTGCGCATGCTCTCTGAGCCCTTGGTCTCAGTCCAAACCGTAAGGTTGGTTTGATCCAGTTCCCGGGGTCCGAGGGGCCCCCGTTATCTAGATGTCAATCAAGAAAAATGTCAATCAAGAAAAATTACAAAAATTAGGAATCAAGAAAATTACAAAGTTTAGGATTGTCACAACATTTCATAAGTCCACCACTTCTGCTCTGTGTTACATTCGCTCTTCTGGTTGGGTTCACTTGATCTGGAACAGATCCTGTCTATTCGGTTTTCATTCCATTTTGCCTCCTGTGTTCCTCAGATTCTTTCTCTGTAATCCGAAGTTGTTATATGCCGGTGGAGGGTATTGCGGATGTGGTTCCATATGCCGAGCAATGGTTTGCATCACTGTCCAGTTCCGGGTTGTCTTCCTTAGAATCAGACTTTTCAGCATTATAAATGTTAAACAAATTAGTACCCCTACAATCGCCAATATAATTACCGTCTCCAGTAAGGATTCGACCCAATTACTAATATTCCATCCGCTAAACATTTTATCCAACCAGCTTGTTGTCATATCTTTCTCTTCCTGTTCTGCATCTTGTTCCACTCGAGCCAGTTGTTCTATGTCATGTTCTACATCAATAGTCACATCTGGAATGTGGATGCAGCAATGATCAATACGATCTTTTAGAAATCCGCATACTCCGTGTTCCTTTAATAACAGTGTATCTAATGCCAATCGATTTTGTAGCACCATTTTAGTTGTAGCTTGTAGTTGGACATTAAAATCTCTAAAGCCTTACTTGTCCTGTAAGTTTATAAATCATTTCTCTATTTCGATAAGTAGCTACCTGTGCAAACAGAGATTCTAATGCCCAACTGAATTTTAATTCTATCAGTTCCTTTCATTATGGCAAAATCTTTAATCAATCCTACCAGTAAATTCTCTGATGATTGCCCGTGTGGGATCTGTACCACTTGTGTCCGTGGTACCTGGTCCTCCCTTTTTCTTCTAGATCCTTTTTGGTGGGCTACCAATATTCCTTTATCCAATTTTGGATATAGCAATATTTCTCTTATCCCATAATCTGTGCTATTTTCACGTGTTACTATGCACCGGTAGTTTCCTTCGTTGATATTGGTAACACTAAACAGGGTTAGGGTGGTAGCTCCTCTCAGTTGCAGGCCCAGTTCTGGGGTATTACTTACGTACGCCTTCCCCTTCCACCCAGCCTTCAATCCTGTATTGTCCCCGGTTGTGTTTATGTATATTTCCTGGCTCTGTCCGGAGTCATTTATTTTCTCCCAGACCACCTGTAGAGAGCTAATTGTCATTGGTTTATCGTCATGCATTCCACATTCCAAAGTAACATTTTCTCCTTTCAATATTTCCTCTTTCTTATGTTTTTCTGGTATTTCTAGGAACCCAATTACAAGGTATTTACACAAAACAATTACTGTTGTCGTTACCGTTGTTAAGAACCCCAACGTTGTATGGTTATACGCGCCTCATCTGTAGTTTTGTATCTCCGATAGCTCGCACCGACCGAAGTTCAGGAACCTTTTTCACCCGACTGTAATGAATCCAAGCATCCACCCCTTCTACCTTTACAGCTGTAAAAGTAGTCAATAATACCTGATAAGGTCCGGCCCACCGTTCTTTCAGGGGTTCTTCATTCCAGTTTTTAATGTACACTCGGTCGCCTGGCTGAATATCGTGGACAGGGTTTTCCAGTGACAACGGTCGGTTCCACACCAAAACACTTTGAAGTTGAGCTAAAGTTTTGCCAAGAGACAATACGTAATTATAAACATCCTGGTTCCCTGTTATGTGCATATTAGGATTTGGTTCTGGGGATTCATAAGGCTTCCCATACATAATCTCGTACGGGCTTACTGACATTCCACTCCTTGGCTTGATCCTTATTCTCAATAAGGCTATAGGCAAAGCTTGTGGCCATTGTATTTTGGCTTCCTGGCAGATTTTACTGATCTGTCCCTTTAGTGTTTGGTTCATCCTTTCTACCTGTCCACTAGATTGGGGTCTCCATGCAGTATGTAAATGCCAAGAAATTCCTAAAGGCCGGCTTACGTCTTTAACCACAGATGCAACAAAGCGCGGTCCCCTATCCGAGGATATTCCTAACGGTACCCCAAACCTCGGAATGATTTCCCGCAATAACCATTTTACTGTCTCTTTAGCTTGATTGGTGCGACAGGGAAGGGCTTCTGGCCATCCGGAAAAGGTGTCAACCCCTACTAACAAATACCTGTATCCCCTAGTCCTAGCTAACTCTACAAAATCAACTTGCCAGTAATCTCCTGGTTCTATCCCTACTCTCACTCTTCCCATTTCAGCATGTTTTCTTGCTACTGGATTATTTTTCAAACAAATCTCACGCTTTGACGTTACTCACTTTGCCATTGTTAACATATGTGTAGAGATAATGCTACGTTTTAAAAATGTTACCATTGCCTCTGCACCCCAGTGACACTCATTATGTCTTGTCTGAAGTATTTCTCGCATCACCAAGGAGGGTATTACTACCTGGCCCGTAGCGGTTACATACCATCCATCAGAGTTCTTTCGGGCCTTTAGGAGATTTGCTAATTTCTCATCCTCTGGCGAATATCTTGGTTCCTTGGGAAGATTAAGACGAGTGGGGCCTGTCTTGAGTGGTACCAAAGCCATCACATTCCACACCTTCCGAGCAATTTGTCGAGCTGCTCCATCTGCCAACCGATTCCCTTCTGATATCTTCGAGGTTCCTCCTTGATGGGCTTTGCAGTGCATGATAGCCACTTGTTTTGGTTTTTGTACCGCATTTATCAAACTTAACACCTCCTCGTGATATCTTATATTGGCCCCTTGTGAGGACAACAACCCTCTCTCTTTCCATAATGCTCCATGAACGTGGACCACTCCAAAGGCATACTTTGAACCTGTCCAAATATTTACCATCTTTCCTTTACTCAGTTCCAGTGCTCGCGTTAGGGCTATCTGTTCCGCTCGCTGTGCTGATGTTCCAGGTGGTAAAGGTTTTGCTTCGATTACTGTCTTCAGGGTTGTTACTGCATAGCCTGCGTATCGTGCTCCATTCTCCACAAAACTACTACCATCAGTAAAAAGTTCCCAGTCATACCTTTCAAGGGGTACATCCTTCAAATCTTCAATCAAATCCATTCAAATCTTCAATCTCAGAGATCTTCTCCAACCTAAGTGATTCCATGATAGTTCAGCAAGTGTCAAACTGTCCAAACAAATTCTATCATATAAAAGAGCAGAAGTAAATCCTTTAAAAGGTTATAGTTATAATTTGGCAAGAAGGAAGATCAGCTGTTAAGACTAGAAATGTAAATCCTAGAAAGGGAAAATGCTAAAAGAGTTTGGAAGAAATCTTCTGACTGGTCTTAAACGCTTCGTTGTACTTCGAGGGAAGCTCATTAACTCTTCAAGGACTGAAGCGGAAAGTACAGGTTTTATGTCCTGAAGGGCATAAAATTATTGGAGAGTGTCCAGAGGAGGTTGCTGAAGATGGTGAAAGGTCTGGTGGGCAAGAGGTGTGAGGAGCAGCTGAAGTCTCTTGGTTTGTTCAGCCGAGAGAAGAGGCGACTGAGGGGAGGCCTCATGGCGGCCCTCAGCTTCCTGAGGAGGGGAGTGGAGGGGCAGGCGCCGATCTCTTCTCTCTGGGGACCCGAGGGAACAGCACGGAGCTGGGACAGGGCAGGTTCAGGCTGGGCATTAGGAATAGGTTCTTCCCTGCGAGGGTGGCTGCCAATACGGATGCCCCCAGTCGTTGCTCTTGTTTGAGAAGTGTCCCATGGTGGTGGTTCTTCCAAATCCAGGTCACAGAAGAAGCAGAGAAACAGCATGCATGTTTTCCGTGCAGCAATGTCTTGACAGGCACTTTGTGAAAGCCAGCAGACACAGGCGCTGAGGAGAGAGGAGGCTTGTGAGAAAGCTGCATTTGCTCAGCATTTTCTGGCTGATGTTGTGGCCTCAGTCTGCAGCGCTCTTGGTGAGAGCAGCTCTTCCTGTGACTCAGCTGAGAGAGCTTTGTAATTTCTTTCCTTCTTTTTCCGTGTGCTAGCGCCCAAAGTACGAAGATGATGGCAATGCTGAACACAGAGGGCTCCTGGTTTTGAGAGCCCTTCCGCCTCTTTCTTAAGCATTCCCTGAGTAAGGGAGAAATGAGTGGACAGGAGAAACTGGACGCTCCTGTTGTCTCATTCCCAAGCCCTCGTGCAGGTCGAGGGGGCTCTGGCCCATCTCCGTCATGGTGGGGAACTGCAGGAAAGAGCCAGGGCCAGAGAGGTTTCACAAAGCTCACCCCTTTAGGTATTGATCAATCTTCTGCTTTTGTTAGTTCAGCAACACCTCTGTTCTGGTTTGGTTTTGCAGCACTGAAGTCATTAGAGAGCAGAAGTGGGGGACAGCCCTGCTCTTGTGAGAGAGCCTGAGGAACCCCTAACAGTGCCGAAGGGCAGCAAAAGTATGATTGATACCAAGATCATGTAAAATCCTTTTTTCTCTCTTTCTCTTCCCCCATTTCTTTTTTATTTATTTATTTATTTATTTATTTATTTATTTTGACGGGATGCATGAATGAGAACCCTTTATTGTAAATACCGTGCATCTGAAAAGGTGAGCCTTCAGCCAGACGTACTGGCAAGCTTTGGCTCAGCCCCAGAATTACATCGTCATTGGCATAAGCACGACTGGTTGGGCAGAGGGCTGTGACTGGAGTGCTGCGAGGGACGGTTCTAGGCTCATCAGGAGGGATAGGCAGGGCAGGTGAGGCAGGGGGCTGGCGCAATGACACGGTTGAGAGCCTCTGAGTGAGGATTAAGGGACAAACCAATAATGCGGATGTTGTTGTGGGAGTTGGAGATCGGCCTCCCATCCCGGGTGACTGCACGGATGGATGGTTCAATAAGGAATTAGGCAATGTCTCCAGGTCAGCTGCCTTGTCCCTAAGTGTGTGGGTGACTTTGGGTTGCCAGATGGTAGCAGGGAATGACAAGGAGCAGACACAAACAGGTCCAGGAAATTCCTAAAGCACCTTGATGATAACTTCTTGATCCAGGTACTAAGGGAGCTGACTAGGAAAGGTGCCCTTCTAGATTGTTGCTTGTAAACCGAGAATGTCTCCTGGGTGAAGTGGCGAATGGCAGCCATCTTGGCTACGGTGGCCACAAAGACGTCGAGCTGAAAATCTTTGGTGATAGGAAGAAAACTGCCAGTAAAACTTCCACCAGTGGCTGTGCCACCGCCGCAGACTCACCATCGGGTGCCGCCTCAGCACAGGTTGGTGGAGCCAGAGTGGTCTGGGGGTGGTGGTGGTGGGATTTGGGTCCCCTCATCTTTGGGGAGCGCCACGTTGTCCTCTGAGGGGAGTGGCGGCTGCCCCCTGCTCCTGGTCAGGTTCCAGGGAGCAGGGAGCAGCTGCCCCGGGAGCGGAGGATCCAGGAGAAGGGGTGGTGGGGGGCCGGGGTGGATGGGGGCCTGCAGCAGGCAGGAGCCTGTGGGGTGCAGGGGCTCCCTGTGTGGCATGGCCCCCGGGCCTCAGCTCCAACGGCTGTGGGGCACCAGTGTCCCCATCACCATGGGCTGACCCCAGACACAGATGGGGGGACACGGAGGAGCAGCGGGTAGGGGCAGCACCGCAGGTGGGAGCAGCACCACACGAACTGTGAGCCCGGCACCCCAGACCAGGCATTGGCCTTAGGTAGCAGGTGGAGGATTGTGTGGATGTGAGCGGGCTGGTATGGCATCAGCATCGCTCCAGGCATGGGGGCAACAAGCAGGCCCTGGAGACAGGGGTGTGGGTAGTTTGGGGTACTTTCAGGTTAGTAGAGTTTCCTTTGTTTGTTTTCCACCTCCTCTCTTTTGCAGGGGTGCAAATGCTGCTCCCATCTGTGGTGGAAGCGGGCCCTGTGGTACCGCCACTGGTACCATGGAGCTGTGATGGGGAGCCAATGGGGCGGCTGTCTGTAGGGGTCCCCAGGAGGTGCCTGTCTGGGGTGCTCGTGGTGGGTTGCGGGATGCTGGGGCTGGGGCTGCTGGTACTGGAGTTGCCAATAGCAGCATGGGGTGGGGATGCTGGGGCTGGGCGTGCTGGCACCAAGTTGGGGATGCTGCTACCAGTCCTGGACAGAGATGCCGGTAGTGGTGCTGGGACCTTGTGGGGATACCAATACTGGAGCTGGGGGCAATCAGGGTGCTGGAGGTGGTACTGGAAGTGGGACAGTGATGTTGGTACTTGGGCGGTGATGCTCTTACTGGGGCCATGCTGCTGGTACTAGTACAGATTTGGTGGGGCATCTCCACTGGTACTGGGATGCTGATGCTTGTACTGGGACAGCAGTGCACGTAGTGGGACAGCTGTGCTGGAAATGGGATGGTGATTGTGCACCTCAAAGACTGGTCAGCCCCTTGGAAGTAATGGCTGCATTCAGAGGCGAGGAAGAAGAAAGAAGAGGTTCAACAAAAAGAGCAAAGATCAGCCACGCTTCTCACAGCATCTCCCTTTGCAAAGGCAAGTGCCCTTCAAAGCCCACAGACACCGTGTCAGCTCCTTCAACTGGCTGCCAGCCTGCGACTTGCCACCCGCAGAGCATGAATGCCATCACCTTGGCGATTCAGGAAATCATTAGGTAACATTCCCTAGTCTCAAAGACAGATTCTGTAGCCGGATAAATCACCATTGGAAATCTGGTAAAACAAGAGTTTTACTTGAAAACTCAGTGTAGCAAGAAGTGTAAGCTGAAATGCAGAATTTCTTCGGAACTCTGCTGTGACACTGTGCCAAGCAGTGAGGTCACAGCACCTCTCCGTGACGCTGCGAGGGCCATGAGGTCCCAACGCTGCTCCGTGACACCACGAGGGCTGCAACGTCACAACACCCCTTGGTGATGCAGTGCTGGGCTGTGAGGTCCCGACACCCCATTGTGATGCTGGGCCGGGCCACAGGCACTGCTCCGCACCAGTCCTGACAGCAGCACTAGCTGCAGCTGCAGCGGTGGTGGTGGAAGCATGGTGCGAGTGTGGGGAGCCACGGCCCCTGCCTGCCTCCTCTTCCCCCTCCTGGTGGTCCTGTGTGCCCGGGGTGCCCAGGCTGCGCCATGGCAACCACCGGGAGCAGGTGGGTGGGCAGGGCCAGGGCCAACACCAACCCCTGGGCGACATGGTGCTGCGCGGCACGCATATTGATGGAGGGGACGGGGACGGGATAGCAGCAGGGCCGGGCGGGCACCGCGGGCAGGGGGCAGGCAGGAGGCAGAAGCCCCGCAGGGTGGCACGGTGGGGCCGTGGCTGCTGCGGGGTTGTTTCCTGCCGGGGGGGCCGGGAGTGGCGCTGGGGCCGAGAAGCCTGGGGCTGGGGCCGAGAAGCCTGGGGCTGAGCCCCTGTGGGGCTGAGGCCGCTGGCCCCTCTGGGGAAATTTCCACCTGCATCTTTGTCCTGGTTTCAGTTAGGACAGAGTTAATTTTCCTCCTAGTAGCTGGCAGGGTGCTATGTTTTGGATTAGGATGAGAAGAGCGCTGATAACATGCTGATGTTTTAATTGTTGTAGAGCAATGCTTACACCAAGCCAAGGACTTTTCAGCCTCTCTCTGTCCTGCTAGCGAGCAGGCTAGGGATGCAGCAGAAGCTGGGAGGGGACAGACCCAGGACAGCTGACCCAAACTGGCCAAAGGGGTATTCCATACCATCTGACGTCATGCTGAACAATATATAGGGGTGGCTAGCCGGGGTGGAGGGGTGGCCGGCTGCTCGGGGATAGGCTGGGCATCGGTCAACGGGTGGTGAGCAATTGCATTGTGCATCACTTATTTCGTACACATTATTACTATTAATACTATTATTATTATTATTATTGTTGTTATTCTTTTCCCTGTCTTAATAAACTGTCTTTATCTCAACTCACAGGCTTCACTTTCCCGTTTCTCTCCCCCATCCCGGAGAGGGAGGGGGGAGGGTGAGCGAATGGCTGTGTGGTGTTTGACTGCCAGCCGGGCTAAACCACAACAGCCCATTTGGCGCCCAACGTGGGGCTCGAAGGGTTGAGATATCGACAGATTTGACCAGAGTGTGTTAAACTAAAATTGGTATAAGTATTCGACCTGCTTAATAGTTGCTAGTCACAATGTTGATTGCCTTAATCTCAAGTCTGCTGTGCCTGTTTCCCAAATTGAGTTTTATAGCAAGTTACTTTCTGTATGTGCTCCCTGTCGTGCTGTTTACCCTTTCCGGGCCCTGGTTTAAGATTGTTATGGTACTGTGTGGTGTAACGATGGCTTATGAAATGATGAGGTATCTGGTCATGACTCTAACCTGGTATTTGTACTCAGCACTGTCGTCGACTCTATACTTCGGAAACCATATCTCAGAAACTATTAGCAATTACACCTATTGCCTTTTTTCATCAGGGAGTCAGTCTCTGGAGGGGACAGGGGAAGATATTTTTTCCTACCTGTTCACTCTCCCTTCCTCATTCACCACCCTCTTATCCCCCGAGCTAGTTACGGTAGCTCTCCAAGATGTTGGATATCCTTGGGATACTCAGACCAGCATGTTCTTGTTGTTATGTCTCCTGAATGCGCTTCAGGTTTTGTTTAAGGTTAAACAACTACTTAGGAATCTCATCCGGAGATCTGTCTTGAGGCGGGATATTTGCGAGTGGCAGGGAGTGTGGGAGGATATGGGCAGGTTTCTAGGGCAGTGGGCACCTCCAGTGTTTTGGACATTCACCCCTGAACAACTGCAAAATCCTAAAAAACTGGTAGAATGCTTGAAAAAAAGCATTGTCATGACTCTGGCAGTTCCAAAGTGACACAAATCACTGTGGCGTGCTGGGGTCTGGCTTGTGCCTATCGAGCTGCAATTGATGCTACTATCAACCTAGTGACAGACCCTGCGGCCGTTCCAGTCCCGGCTCCTGCAGCCACTCCAGCTCCAGCTCCCGCAGCCGTCCCAGCTCCAGCTCCCGCAGCCGTCCCGGCTCCAGCTCCCGCAGCCGTTCCGGCTCCAGCTCCTGCAGCTGTCCCGGCTCCAGCTCCCGCAGCCATTCCAGCTCCCGCAGCCGTTCCAGCTCCCGCAGCCGTCCCGGCTCCAGCTCCCGCAGCTGTCCCGGCTCCAGCTCCCGCAGCCGTTCCAGCTCCCGCAGCCGTCCCGGCTCCAGCTCCCGCAGCCATTCCGGCTCCAGCTCCCGCAGCCATTCCCACTCCTGTGGCTGGGTCAGAGAAACGAACTGTAGCAGTGCAAGTTGCCCCTGCAGAGGGTACTCCAACCCCTGTGGCAGACCCTGTGGCTGGGTCAGAGAAACGAACTGTAGCAGTGCAAGTTGCCCCTGCAGAGGGTACTCCAACCTCTGTGGCAGACCCTGTGGCTGGGTCGGAGAAACGAACTGTAGCAGTGCAAGTTGACCCTGCAGAGGGTATTCCAATCCCTGTGGCAGACCCTGTGGCTGGGTCGGAGAGGCGAGCTGTAGCAGTGCAAGTTGCCCCTGTAGAAAAGGTGAAAAAGTGGTATAGAGACGCAGGTCGTTTAGAACGCAGAAAGTCTTCTGCTAAGTCTGGGTCTGGAGAAGACGAGGCTGGGCCATCAAGTGTGCAGGAGGATGAAGATGAGGATGAGGATGTCAGTAAGTCAACAGTAACTACCCGAACCCTATACCAGCGTGAGCTACGAGATGTGCGAAAAGATTTTGGTCGCTGTATAGGTGAACAGCTTGTCACCTGGCTGCTCCGGTGCTGGGACACTGGAGCCAATGGTGTGAAATTAGAGGGCAGGGAAGCCAAGCGGTTGGGATCCCTTGCTAGAGATGCAAGCATTGACAAAGCAATTGGAGATGGAGCACGATCTCACAGCCTCTGGAGGTGTCTCCTGTTAGCTGTGAAGGGAAGGTATCCCTACAAGGAAGAACTTGTATGTGTACCAGTCAAGTGGACCACCATGGAGAAGGGAATTCAGTACCTGAGGGAATTAGCCGTACGGGAAGTAATTTATAAGGACTTAAACGATGCACAAACATCCACAGATCCAGATGAAGTCCAGTGTACTCGACCCATATGGCGGAAGTTTGTACGGAATGCACCATCAACATGGGCCAGCACATTGGCAATAATAACCTGGAAAAACGGTGAAGATCCCACAGTGGGTGACATGGCTAAACAACTCCGGGAGTACGAAGGAAATCTCTCCTCTTCCCTACAGGCCTGCGTCTCGGCTGTGGAGAAACTCTCTGAAGAGTTCCACCAACTTAAAGAGAATTTATCTTCCCCCCCACCTGAACAAACCAGTGGCCACCAACTAAAAGAGAATACTTTGGAGAAACTTTTTGAAGAGGTCCAGCAACTTAAAGAGAGTGTATTTTCTTCCCCACCTGTACAAACCAGCGTCTCAGCTATTAGGGGTAAACGTGCATCCATGCAAAGAAGACAATATGGTGGGTACACACCCCGCACCACCCTGTGGTTTTACTTACGTGACCATGGAGAGGACATGAGAAAATGGGATGGAAAATCTACTGAGACCCTAGAGGCACGGGTACGTGAGTTGCAAAAGAAAACAATCGGGAGAAAGGGGTTCTCTGAAAAGTTTGCTGCTCCAACTTCTAGCAGGCAGTCTTTTAAACACAGAAATGAAGATTCTGACCAGGACTAGAGGTGCCCTGCCTCCAGCCAGGGGGAGGAAAGGGACAACCGAGTTTATTGGACTGTGTGGATTCGATGGCCTGGCACGTCTGACGCACAGAAGTATAAGGCTCTAGTAGACACCGGTGCACAATGTACTCTAATGCCATCCAGCTGTAAAGGGCCAGAGCCCATCTGTATTTATGGCGTGACAGGGGGATCCCAGCAGTTAACTGTATTGGAAGCTGAAGTGAGTCTAACCGGAAATGAGTGGCAAAAGCACCGTATTGTGACTGGCCCGGATGCTCCGTGCATCCTTGGCATAGACTATCTTAGAAGAGGATATTTCAAGGACCCAAAAGGGTTCCGCTGGGCTTTTGGCATAGCTGCCTTAGAGACAGAGGACATTAAACAGTTGTCTACCTTGCCCGGTCTCTCAGAGGACCCTTCTGTTGTGGGGTTGCTGAGGGTTGAAGAACAGCAAGTGCCAATCGCTACCACAACTGTGCACCGGCGGCAATATCGCACCAACCGAGACTCCCTGATTCCCATCCACGAGCTAATTCGTCAACTGGAGAGCCAAGGAGTGATCAGCAAGACCCATTCACCTTTTAATAGTCCCATATGGCCAGTGCGAAAGTCTAATGGTGAGTGGAGACTAACAGTGGACTATCGTGGCCTGAACGAAGTCACGCCACCACTGAGTGCTGCAGTGCCGGACATGCTAGAACTCCAGTACGAACTGGAATCAAAGGCAGCCAAGTGGTATGCCACAATTGATATTGCTAATGCATTTTTCTCCATCCCTCTAGCAGCAGAGTGCAGGCCACAGTTTGCTTTCACTTGGAGGGGAGTCCAATATACTTGGAATCGGCTGCCCCAGGGGTGGAAACATAGCCCTACCATTTGCCATGGTCTGATCCAGTCTGCGCTGGAGCAGGGGGAGGCTCCTGAACACCTGCAGTACATCGATGACATCATTGTGTGGGGTGACACTGCAGAGGAAGTTTTCGAGAAAGGGAAGAAAATAGTCCAAATCCTTCTGAAGGCCGGTTTTGCCATAAAACAAAATAAAGTTAAAGGACCTGCACGAGAGATCCAGTTTTTAGGAATAAAATGGCAAGATGGACGTCGTCAAATCCCAATGGATGTGATCAACAAAATAACAGCTATGTCTCCACCAACTAGCAAGAAGGAAACACAAACTTTCCTAGGTGTCGTGGGGTTTTGGAGAATGCATATTCCAAATTACAGTCTGATTGTAAACCCGCTCTACCAAGTAACTCGTAAGAAGAATGCTTTTGAATGGCGCCCTGAGCAACGACAAGCCTTTGAACAAATTAAACAAGAAATAGTTCATGCAGTAGCCCTTGGGCCAGTCCGAACAGGACCAGATGTAAAGAATGTGCTCTACACCGCAGCCGGGGAGAATGGCCCCACCTGGAGCCTCTGGCAGAAAGAACCTGGGGAAACTCGAGGTCGACCCCTGGGGTTTTGGAGTCGGGGATACAGAGGATCTGAGGCCCGCTATACTCCAACCGAAAAGGAGATATTGGCAGCATATGAGGGAGTTCGATCTGCTTCGGAAGTGGTCGGTACTGAAGCGCAGCTCCTCCTGGCACCCCGACTGCCGGTACTGGGTTGGATGTTCAGAGGAAGGGTCCCCTCTACACATCATGCAACTGATGCTACATGGAGCAAGTGGGTTGCACTGATTACTCAGCGGGCTCGAATAGGAAACCCCAGTCGCCCAGGAATCCTGGAAGTGATTATGGACTGGCCAGAAGGCAAGTACTTTGGGATATCGTCAGAGGAGGAGGTAGTCCGTGCTGAAGAAGCCCCACTGTACAACAAGCTACCAGAAAATGAGAAGAAATATGCCCTGTTCACTGATGGGTCCTGTCGTATTGTGGGAAAGCATCGGAGATGGAAAGCTGCTGTATGGAGTCCTACACGACGAGTTGCAGAAGCTGCTGAGGGAGAAGGTGAATCAAGTCAGTTTGCAGAAGTGAAAGCCGTTCAGCTGGCCTTAGATATTGCTGAACGAGAAAAGTGGCCAGTTCTCTATCTCTATACTGATTCATGGATGGTAGCAAATGCCCTGTGGGGGTGGCTACAACAATGGAAGCAGAACAACTGGGAACGCCGGGGCAAACCCATCTGGGCTGCTGCATTGTGGCAAGATATTGCTGCCCGGGTAGAGAACCTGGTTGTAAAGGTACGCCATGTAGATGCTCATGTGCCCAAGAATCGGGCTACTGAAGAACATCAAAACAACCAGCAGGTGGATCAGGCTGCTAAGATTGAAGTGGCTCAGGTGGACCTGGACTGGCAACATAAAGGTGAATTATTTATAGCCCGATGGGCCCATGACACCTCAGGCCATCAAGGTAGAGATGCAACATACAGATGGGCTCGTGACCGAGGGGTGGACCTGACCATGGACACTATAGCACAGGTTATTCATGATTGTGAAACATGTGCTGCAATTAAACAAGCCAAACGGTCAAAGCCTCTCTGGTATGGAGGACGATGGCTGAAATACAAATATGGAGAGGCCTGGCAGATTGATTACATCACACTCCCCCAAACCCGCAACGGCAAGCGCCACGTACTTACAATGGTGGAAGCAACCACCGGATGGCTGGAAACATATCCTGTGCCCCATGCCACCGCCCGGAACACTATCCTGGGCCTTGAAAAGCAAGTCCTATGGCGACATGGCACCCCAGAAAGAATTGAGTCAGACAATGGGACTCATTTCCGAAACAACCTTATAGACACTTGGGCCAAAGAACATGGTATTGAGTGGGTGTATCACATCCCTTATCATGCACCAGCCTCCGGGAAAGTTGAACGATACAATGGACTGTTAAAGACTACACTGAAAGCAATGGGTGCTGGGACATTCAAAAATTGGGAAACACATCTGGCAAAGGCCACCTGGTTAGTCAATACTAGAGGATCTGCCAACCGAGCTGGACCTGCCCAATCAAACCTGTTACGCACTGTAGAAGGGGATAAAGTTCCTGTAGTGCACGTAAGAAACATGCTGGGTAAGACAGTCTGGGCTACTCCCGCCTCAGGAAAAGGCAAGCCCATTCGTGGGATTGCTTTTGCTCGGGGACCTGGATGCACTTGGTGGGTAATGCAAGAGAATGGGGAGGTCCGGTGTGTACCTCAAGGGGACCTAATACTGGGTGAGAATAGCCCATGAGTTGAATTATAATATGTTAATTATCATATAACACTGTATGTCACCGCTACCATGGTTGCTATATATCATAGATGAAAATGGTGATTAATTAGAAAGTATTGGAAAGAGTGTAACCTGAGCATGACATAAATGGTATGGAATAAGGGGTGGATATCTGTCCTGGTTTCAGTTAGGACAGAGTTAATTTTCCTCCTAGTAGCTGGCAGGGTGCTATGTTTTGGATTAGGATGAGAAGAGCGCTGATAACATGCTGATGTTTTAATTGTTGTAGAGCAGTGCTTACACCAAGCCAAGGACTTTTCAGCCTCTCTCTGTCCTGCTAGCGAGCAGGCTAGGGATGCAGCAGAAGCTGGGAGGGGACAGACCCAGGACAGCTGACCCAAACTGGCCAAAGGGGTATTCCATACCATCTGACGTCATGCTGAACAATATATAGGGGTGGCTAGCCGGGGTGGAGGGGTGGCCGGCTGCTCGGGGATAGGCTGGGCATCGGTCAACGGGTGGTGAGCAATTGCATTGTGCATCACTTATTTCGTACACATTATTACTATTAATACTATTATTATTATTATTATTGTTGTTATTCTTTTCCCTGTCTTAATAAACTGTCTTTATCTCATCTCACAGGCTTCACTTTCCCGTTTCTCTCCCCCATCCCGGAGAGGGAGGGGGGAGGGTGAGCGAACGGCTGTGTGGTGTTTGACTGCCAGCCGGGCTAAACCACAACAATCTTTGTCCCATGACATTGCCTCAGCCCCTTCAGTCACTGCAGGGTGCTGGGGAAGAGGGAGAGCACAGCGTGCCATGGGAACTTCTCTCATCTCTGCTTGATTTTAGATGACGATGCTGGTTCTCCATATCCAGCTTCTCAGCTGGATCCTTGTTTGGAGCCTCAGGAGGATCCCCGAGGTACGTTGCGAGTGTGCTTCCTTGAAGGAAGATGGCTAATGGGCTGTAATACTTTATTCAGAGTCTTCCAAGTGGGTATGTGCCTTGAGGAGGCTTGCACAAATGAGCCCTGAATATTTCTTCACTTGGAGAGATGCCACCCCTGCCCCTCTCCATAGAGAGGGAGGAACCCAGGCTTTTCTTCCTGTTTGGGCCATGTCATTACCTGACCCCCAGCCAGTGCCTCCCGGTCACTGAGGAAGAGGCAGGCCCCAAGAGGCAATGGAAGCTCCCCTTACCTGTGTCTGATCCCACTTGTGCCCACAGGCAGTACTGGTCAAGTGCCTCCATGGAATCCTGCTCCTGAGCCTGCCAGTATGGGTCCCACAGGTGGTAAGTTGTCAGTGTTCATTTCCTTGCTATTTGTTAACGGTTTGTTGAGCTAGCTCAGCAAGGGTTCAGCTGCTCACTGGCCAGGGGGCTTCTCCATGACAAACATGGGTGATCATTTTTCCTGGGGTCTGCACGCTCCCCCTGCAGTGGGGTCTTCCTTTGTGGCCAGCAGAGATCTTCCCGTAAGAAACACCTGAGGGGCCACATCTTTGGCGGCGTGGTCCCTGCGGGCTGTTGCGCACAGCCTCGAGAGAGGATTTGGGAAGAGGCCAAGAGGGAGCCTACAGCTCAGCAGGCCCCTTTGCGGCTTTGGAAATCCTGGCTCGTGTCTGGGTCCCACATCATTGCCTGAGCCCCCTCCAGTCGCTGCAGGTCACTAAGGAAGAGGTAGATCACACCACGCAAGGGGAACATTTCTCTTCTGTGCTTGATTGCAGCAGTTCTCGCAGGCACTGGCTACTCGACACCTCAGCCTGATGTGGACCACGAGCCTCAGGTTAATCTGCCAGGTAAGTCAGCGGAAGGAAGGAGCATCTAGGTGCCGCAGAGCCAGCAGGCACCTTGCGCTTGAGTTGAGATCTGGGGTGGGCACGGGGACGGCCCTTCTCCGGGCAGCTCCACGCATGCTTAGTTTGTACCAGCACGGTGCCACTGCAGGCACCCAGCAACTGTTTGCAAGATGCTCTTGAGTGGCAGGGAGAGACGAGTGCCGTGGAGCAGTCCCCTCTTTGAACTGCATTCTCTGTCACTCTGGTCAGAAGGAGTATATTGACATAGTTCACAGGAGGGACTCCACTTGTGTTTACAGATGGGACCGAAGGAGAAGGTGATCCAGGTTCCCAGATGGGTTCCAGGACTGAAGCTCTGGGAGATGGCCTGGGTAAGTTGTGGCTTTTGACTTCCTTTGAGAGCTGCCAGCTCAAAGCCCAAATGTCAGCCAGGCATCTCTGCAGCTGGGAGGGTATAGACCGGCACGTGCGTGTGCCCTGTCAAGGCACGACCCCTGGTATGCTCTCCTACTGAGCTCTTGATGTAGATGGCGATGGGACAGAAACTTCTCACGGGTCTTTGGTTGCAGAAGTGTCCCCAGCGAGGGCTTTGCCAGACCCTCGGCTGCTTCCTGCGCTGGAGCCCAGCTGGTATCCCAGGGGTGGGTAGTCATTTCACTGACTTCACAAACGAAGCCCTGGTTCTCCAAATCGCACTGGTGCCAAAGTTAACTTACTACTTTCTGTTCAGGTCCTCTAACAGCGAAGGAAAACGCTGAACTAAGAAAATCTTCCCCAACATCCTCTGACATCGTAGAGGATATCATCAAGGAGTTAGAGGAGGCAGCACCTGGTGGGTATATTTCACTCTGTCCGCCATAAGACTTGGGAAGCTGAGGTTCTAAATCCATGTGTGGACACACCGTAACCTGCACAGCAGGAAGGGATAGATCAGAACGGAGACACTCAATTTCACACCTAGCAGGCACTGGTGAGCCTCAGAGAAGGCCGAGAGCCTCTGCTGCCGCTTGTGGGTCAAGCCACCTCTCAGGGGCAGCTGCTAGCCCAGCATTACCATAACTGGTCCAAGCTGTTCCGTGAAAACTTTGGTATCCAGCCAGCAGCAACTGGTGTGTGCTTGCAACTGTGCCCACAATACGGTTCAAGGAGGAGCAGTTCCTTATAGTCACACTGTCCTGCTTTCTTCCTAAAGGGATGGTTCGAGAGACTGTGCCGAAGGAGGTGCTTTGGCAAGGAAGTGGTCGCACGCTGCTGCTCCCTGGCAAAAGAACAGAGGCAACACAGGCAACTGCTAGACCAGGTAAAGGCAGTTTCTTGGTCATCCGCTGTCACCAACCAGAACCAGCATGCGTGTGCAGGTTCTTGCCCTGGTACCCGCTCTTGCACCTCATGTGAACAGCCAAACCCAAGAGTGTCAGTAGGCAGCAAGTGTTGCAGAGGAAGGCAGGAGTGGCTCCCTGAGGATGGCTGTCTTCCCCGGGCTGTGACAGCATGTGACAGCAGTGCAGCGGAGAGATGCTCACAAAGCTCTGTGGCTGTGGTTACAGAGGGGTCACCTCCCAGCGCACCCAGTTCCCAGGGATTTTGGAACCTTGCTCTTGGGGGAACGAGGCCATGAGAAGCCCACTGAGCAGACAGTGGGAAACGGGACCCCTCCTGTGAGCTGAGGCCCCGAGTGATGCCCTGACCCAGTGTAAACGGGGCACTGCCATAGAGCTACTGATGTAGGTGTCGATGTGACAGAAACTTCTCACGGGTCTTTGGTTGCAGAAGTGTCCCCAGGGAGGGCTTTGCCAGATCCTCGGCTGCTTCCTGCGCTGGAGCCCAGCTGGTATCCCAGGGGTGGGTAGTCATTTCACTGACTTCACAAACGAAGCCCTGGTTCTCCAAATTGCACTGGTGCCAAAGTTAACTTACTACTTTCTGTACAGGTCCTCTAAGAGCAAAGGATAAAGCTGAAAGAATAAAACCTTCCCTGTTGTCCTCTCACATCATAGAGAAAATCAGAAAGGACTTAGAGAAGGCAGCACCTGGTGGGTATATTTCACTCTGTCCGCCATAAGACTTGGGAAGCTGAGGTTCTAAATCCATGTGTGGACACACCGTAACCTGCACAGCAGGAAGGGATTGATCAGAACGGAGACACTCAGTTTCACACTTAGCAGGCACTGGTGAACGCCAGAGACGGCCGAGAGCCTCTGCTGCCGCTTGTGGGTCAAGCCACCTCTCAGGGGCAGCTGCTAGCCCAGCATTACCATAACTGGTCCAAGCTGTTCCGTGAAAACTTTGGTATCCAGCCAGCAGCAACTGGTGTGTGCTTGCAACTGTGCCCACAATACGGTTCAAGGAGGAGCAGTTCCTTATAGTCACACTGTCCTGCTTTCTTCCTAAAGGGATGGTTCGAGAGACTGTGCCGAAGAAGGTGCTTTGGCAAGGAAGTGGTCGCACGCTGCTGCTCCCTGGCAAAAGAACAGAGGCAACACAGGCAACTGCTAGACCAGGTAAAGGCTGTTTCTTGGTCATCCGCTGTCACCAACCAGAACCAGCATGCGTGTGCAGGTTCTTGCCCTGGTACCCGCTCTTGCACCTCATGTGAACAGCCAAACCCAAGAGTGTCAGTAGGCAGCAAGTGTTGCAGAGGAAGGCAGGAGTGGCTCCCTGAGGATGGCTGTCTTCCCCGGGCTGTGACAGCAGTGCAGCGGAGAGACGCTCACAAAGTTCTGTGGCTGTGGTTACAGAGGGGTCACCTCCCAGCGCACCCAGTTCCCAGGGATTTTGGAACCTTTCTCTTGGGGGAACGAGGCCATGAGAAGCCCACTGAGCAGACGATGGGAAACGGGACACCCTCCTGTGAGCTGAGACCCAGAGTGATGCCCTGACCCAGTGCAGATGGGGCACTGCCTCCCTGGCTCTCCTGGGCTCCCAAATTTTGTTCAGTTTTGTCCCTAAGGCTCCGAGTGTGCCTCAAGCAGCGAAGGTGGGCAAGCACCTAAGAACTTTTTGAACTCCAAAGAGCTGGGGGAGCAAACCTGAGACACTGGGCTCTCAGCATTATGGCAGGGAAAACAAAGGATGGAGGGTAAACAAAGCTGAGAGGCAAAAGGGAGGCTCCAGAGTGCATTGAGTTGCAGTGACTTTGGCAGATTCCCCAGCTTCTGCTGAACCTCGGGAAGCATTGCGGCCTGAGGATTTTCACTTGCTCAAAGATGTTATCCAAATGAAAAAGAACACTTCCTGGCAATGTCAGACCTCCTGTGAGATTACCAGTAGCGCACAGGACACAGCAATGTCCACAATTGTTCTTCCAGGCGTGGATGGGGAGAACAATGCAAACACAGCAAAACCCCAAAATTTCCAAAGTTACTGCATAGAAGGCGCTGCGGCATTCTTGGTTCCCCTCCTGCTTGTGACAGTTACGTGCTGCGTGCTTATCCGGCGTTGGAGGCAGAAAAATCAGTGAGTTGTTGTTCCCCCGCTCCCTCTCCTCCTCTCCCCCTCCCAAATTCTTTACCGTATCTTTGTCAACATTATTATATGGCTGCTGCCAGCCAGGAAGCAGTTGTCATTAGCGTATTGTGAAGTGAGCAGTTAGTTTTTGACCAGACTCTTCTGAAATTTCTGCTGTCCAGTGTTTTAGGTGGCCTCTAATTCCTGGGCATTCTGTTCGGGAGCCCATTTTTCTGTTGCTGGTCTTAGCCAAGCTTGGCCCTTCCACAGCAAGAGCAGAGCCAGGGACAGCCGTAGGCAAAGCAAGGTCAGGAAGAGAAATGCAGGAGCTGAGAGAGAGTGCCATCAGAGAGAGAAGCACAGCAGTGCCAGTTGCCCCCCAGCACAAGGCATCCTGTTCTGGGATGCCCTGAATTGCAGGTGTCCGCCTCAGCCAAGGTGTGCCAGCTACTGGGAGCATGGGGATGAGCCCTGCCAGCTGCGGGCATTGCCTTGGAGAGGGGCACTCAGTGTGTCACAGCCGCACCTGAGCGCTGCCAGCGTGCATCTTCAGCACAGACAGGGCTTGTGTGTTTAATTACACATCCCAAAGAGCGGATGGGCAGCACCTCACCGAACAGTGAGCCGAGGCTGTCACCTTGTTGGGCCAGGGCCAGGGCCGGGCAGGGAGCTGAGTGCTGGTCCTTGCCAGGCGCTCTGGGGAAGGGCAGTCGGTGGCTGTGGTGACCCGGCCGTGCTGAGCCCGGCTTTGGACCCCTGTCTCTGCAGGGGCCAGGTCTTCTTGCTGGGACAGCACGTGCAGAGCAGGCAGGTCAGGATGGCTGGCGAGGCGCTGGGGAGGAGACGAGCTGGGGTAGGATGTGGAGGGGAGTAGAGTCCCAGCCGAGGGCACAGGGCACCCCGTTTTCTGCACAGAGCACTGTGTGCCCACAGCTGACGCACAGCCGGGTGCCTGCACCCCGCTGCCTTGCACTCGCCTGGCACCGCAGCTGCAGCACAGCCTCAGGAAGTTCCTGTCTCCGCAGGTGCCTCGCCGCAGCCCAGGCAGCGCAGACTGACACCCGCAGCCGCTCCGTGAGCCCGTACAGGCGGCCTGACCACCGTGGTATGCCTGAGAGCCGGGCCCGACGCCAGCGGCCACCATCAGTGCCTGGAAGACCGGCCCGCCTGCCACCAGCCCGGCCTCCACGGCCCCCACGCCCGGCACCAGATCAATGGAAGGCGCGCGACCGGCCCAGTACCCCCCAGTCCTCGTGGACACAGACATCACCTCCACGGCCCCCCCCACCCTCCTCCAAGGGCTGGGGCAGGCCCCCCCAGGGTGCAGCCCAGGCCACAGTTTCAATAAATATTGAATAATACAGCACAGCAGTCCGGGTCTTATGTACAGCAATACCCAGGAACCCACAGCAGGACTTTGTGACTGATCGAGAAGTAACCGTGAGGGTCCTCGGTGCTGGGGGTCAGCCAGACTGTGCCCACCATGCAGGGAACGCAGGGGAAGGGAGTTGGGGAGCAGCGCAGCAGGAGCAGACAGAAGGGCTGTGAGCGCGGCAGCGACCCTGCACAGCGCTCACCTGAGAAGCCCCTGTTCAAACTGGCTGTGCCACAGCCACACACAAGCCCGGGCCCTTCCTGATCCTGGGCCGAGGCCAGGCTCCCCACAGCCAGCCCTCCTCGGGTCCTGACACTGCACGGATGGCCGATTTTGGCCAGGGTGCTCCATGCCAACACTCCCACGGCTCAGCTCTCCTCAAGGGGTACAAGAAAAAATTCCCAACTCTTTGGAGTCAGGGCTGGGATTGCCACACGCTGCCACAAGCAACTGGAACCAGAAGCCAAAGGAGAGAAGGCTCTCAGTTAAAGGTTAATGGGTGCACGGTTAACGGTTGGACCTGATGATCTCAGAGATCTTTTCCAACCTAAGTGATTCCATGATTCTATCATGCTCCGAAAGCTTTTGCTTTGAGGTGAACAAGTGCAAGGGCGGTCTTCTCGGAGATGCCTGTTTGGGTATCATTTCAGCTCCTTCCAGCTGTTTGCTGTGAATAGGCCGTAGCTCAGGATGCAAAAATGAAACAGGAAATTGCAAAGTTGAAATGAGGTGAAAAATGAAGGTAAGGGCCCTTCTACAATTTCTGCTGCAGCAACTAAATCTCTGTACCCAAGCCTGGCACCAAGGCTGCTGCACCAGTCCCAGGCCTGAATGTCGATCCTCTGGTGATGCCAACCACCCCACCTCATATCCTGTGTGCTGCAGGGTTGCTGCAGAGGGTCTGGGACCTGGGCAGGAGCCCCAAGAGGACACAAGCGTCCATGGTGATGCTCAGAGGATCTGTGAATGTGTGTGTGAATCTAGAGAGTGTGTGCGTGTGTTCTTTCAGCTCTGGTGACATTTATGGTGGTGGGACATCTCCATCCCCAAGGGCGGGGCAGCCATTCCACCTCTGGGCTCTCAGTGTCCAGATCAGCTTTGCCGATTTTTTGTTTGTTTGTTTGTTTTTTCTGGGCAGGGAGGAGGGCCTGCAGCCTTGCAAGACCAACAGCGTCGGGTTTTGATCTTCAGCTGAAGTCCCAGTTCCCTTAGCCCAACTAGTTAAGTGGTAAGCGAAAGAGCAGCAAGGACTCAAAGGGTTCCATGGAGTAATATGGCGATGCCAAAGAAAGCCAGGACAGGGAGAGACAATCAAGCATTGGGAATTTCTGTTATTTCTTGGGTTGTGGAGCAATGAATTCATAACCTCATCCCCATGGCCTTAATGGCAGAAGTTCTGATGGCTTGGAAAGGAGACCAGGGTTTGCTCCAGGTGTTTGGACTGCAGGGGATGACAGGGAGGTGCCTCAATCCCCCTTACCCCAGCATTGCTGGGAGCTGCTCCTTCCCACTCCCTGGAGCTGCCCCTGCTGGGAGCTGTGTCTCTGTGCCCACGTCTTCTCCCTGTCTGTGCTCCCAGACCCCATCCCACCTGCTGTGTGCTCAGCTCTGCCCTGCAGACTCCCCTAGCAGCAGGGCATGGTCCAGGAGCACTGCTGTTTATACAGGGGTTATGCAGCAGGTGAGAGCAACCCTGCTAAACCTGGAAAGTTGCTATAGGTTCTCTAAGGCTCGGGTGTTTTCTTCGGATACTTCCAGATTTTTTCACCTCTCAGTGGAAGAGGTCTGGAGATTCAGCACCGTGTTCAGAACTGAGAGTTCCCATCTCAAAATTCTCACCTCACCAGCCAGCAGTAGAAAACAAAAAGCACACTCTCCTTCCCTTTCAGGTACACGGTGCCTCGATCTTCTTCAAAAATCCACTCATAAATGTTCTGAGGGTGGTGATGTGGAGCTGTGAGCAGCCTGTGCCATGCAGCAGCCTCTGGACAGCAGAAGGACCCTGCAGTGACCCTACGCTGGCTGTGCTCGTCAGGCTGGGAAGCTGACCTAGCCAGGTGGGTATCACTACTGCTCACAGAGCCCACCAGGGCTCTATGGAGGTGAAAAGTGCTTGGAGGGACTTTGGAGCATTTCCAAGGGCATTAGATATTCCAGGCGTGCCTCTAGATCCAGGCAGTGATACACCAGTGAGAGTGATGTGAATCCCTCTCCAGCCTCCCATCCCTCCGCTGGGTCCCCACTGCCTCCCCAGCAACCACAGAGTCCCCGTTTGCCTGGGGATACCTGGATCGAGTGATTTTCATAGAAGTGAGCACACCTGGAGTGATCTCTCACTTTGTGGAGAGCCATTCACTGCCCACCTGAGGCACATGTGTCCCCTGCAGATTCCCTCTTTTCCCATATTGTCCTCCTGATGGATGGGTGTCTTCCATGCCATTTAGGAAAACCCTGGATATGTCCCCCAGTGGCGCTCACCATCTCCACTGCCACTAGTCACTGTCACGTAAATCCTAAATCCAAACCTGTCTCTAGCAGGTCATGACGAGACAACGAGTTTTGTGCTCCCAAATACATGGATAAAAAGGCCCTTTTGGGGTCCTATTAGTTTTGGCACCAGCTTAGGAAGAAGAGCCCAGCCCAGTGCACATGAGAGAGCCCATTTTACTACAGAGATGGTACAAAAAGTCAGGTCTGAGCCCATGTTAGACAGACTTTTCCACAGCCTCCAGGTGCAAAAGAGCAGGTCAGTTCCTCAGATGTAGTGAGACAAATCCAATCATTTGTGCGGGAAAATGATAAGGAGAAATAACAACAGTAATGCAGTGAATAAACAAAGCCCTGGCCCAATATGGCGTTTGCAGGGAACAATTTCTGGAGACAGATGGGAAGCTTTAGCTCTTAAAAAAATGTCTATGGCATTACTTTCCTAATGGCATCCTTGATCTCCTGGTTCCTCATGCTGTAGATGAGGGGGTTCAGTGCTGGAGGCACCACCGAGTACAGAACTGCCATCACCAGGTCCAGGGATGGGGAGGAGATAGAGGGGGGCTTCAAGTAGGCAAAAATCACATTACTAATAAATAGGGAGACGACGGCCAGGTGAGGGAGGCACGTGGAAAAGGCTTTGTGCCATCCCTGCTCAGAGGGGATCCTCAGCACAGCCCTGAAGATCTGCACATAGGACAGCACAATGAAAATAAAAGCACTAAATGCTAAACAAAGACAAACCACAAGAAGCCCAGCTTCCCTCATGGAGGAGTCTGAGCAGGAGAGCTTGAGGATCTGGGGGATTTCACAGAAGAACTGGTCCACAGCATTGCCTTGGCAGAGAGGAAGAGAAAATGTATTGGCAGTGTGCAGGAGAGCATAGAGGAAACCACTGCCCCAGGCAGCTGCTGCCATGGTGGCACAGGCTCTGCTGCCCAGGAGGGTCCCATAGTGCAGGGGCTTGCAGATGGCCACGTAGCGGTCGTAGGCCATGATGGTGAGGACAGAATACTCTGCTGTCATCAAGAAAAGAAGCAAAAATACCTGGGCTGCACATCCCCAGTAGGAAATGGCCCTGGTGTCCCAGAGGAAATTGACCATGGCTTTGGGGACAGTGGTGGAGATGGATCCCAGATCAAGGAGGGCGAGGTTGAGGAGGAAGAAGTACATGGGGGTGTGGACGCGGTGGTGGCAGGCTACGGCGGTGAGGATGAGGCCGTTGCCCAGGAGGGCAGCCAGGTAGATGCCCAGGAAGAGCCCGAAGTGCAGGAGCTGCAGCTCCCGCGTGTCTGCGAATGCCAGCAGGGGGAACTCGGTGATGGAGCTGCTGTTGGACATCTGATCCCTTTGCTCATGGGGTTCTGCCAAAGGAATAAGCCAACACACAGGTTAGGACTGCTCCAATCCAATCTCTTTCCACTCCTTGCCCTCCAGTCCCACAGCATCACCCCAAAGCACATGGCCACTCACCTTACTTTCAGCACCCTTGTGCACCTCCGTGGCTGGAGCCCTGCTTCATGCTGGCTCAGGGCACTGTGAAAAGCAGGGTCTCTTCTCCTGAAGGACTCAGCCCCACTCTACATCGGCTGCCCCGTTGGAAAGGTGCTGAGATACTCCAAAATTCATCATTTACCTCTCATGTCACCTACTTGCAATGCAGAAGGGCTTCTCAGCACCTTGCAGCAGAAGAAGCTCCTGGGTGTGCTCTAAGAGGTTGCCTGCAGAGAGCCAGCTCGCTGCCCAGCCCCACGCACCGTGCTGTCAGGTCCCACGGACGGAGGTGCTCCGAAGGACTGGGGCTGGACAAAGCTGCACGGCAGGACCTGCACTGCTGTGTGTGAGCTACCGCAGGGAGTGAGGGGCAAAGCAAGGGCAGCGTGGGCAGGGAGGGAATGGGGGAGCTCCCCAGCACTCCTGCTGACTGGGGACAGGGCAGACAGACTGCACTCGGGAGCTTCGACTCCTCGGGCTCCAGCTGCCAAGGAGGTGACTCAAGCCAGGAGCCCATGGCCTTGGTGACAGAAGCTCTGCTGGCTTGGAGAGGACAAGGACTTGCGCCAGCAAAGGCCTCTGCACTGCAGGGGCAGGGGCAGGGAGGTGCCTGAATCTTCCTGCCATGGTGTTTGTGGTAGCAGCCCCCTCTCCCCCCTGTCTGCTACCTGGGGCTGACCCTGCAGGCGGCTCTCTCCCTGTCCCCACCTCTCCTCCTTGCCCATGCTCACATACATGCCCTGGATGCTGACCCTACAGTGGGAAAACCCTGCTCTGGAGCACGTCCTCCTCCACACCAGAGAAACTGGGAGAGTCCTGGCGGGTGCTCCAGGCTGTGGGACATGCCAGCTCTACCAGACACTCACCTACACCACCCCGCAGCCAGAGACTTACCGTGTGAACGCTGGTGAAGATTCCTCCTGCAGTGAGCTCGCAGTTGTCCTCCCACCCTACGCTGCCTCTCACCTCTCTCTCTGTTTTCTCCTCTCCCCTTGTCCCCTGCAGGCAGAGCCCCCAGCCCTATTAGTGAGCTGCTCCTGGGCAGAGCTGTCTCTCTGCAGCTCTGCTCGCTTGCCATAAGCTCCCTGTGTCCCAGGAGCCCAGCCCAGCCCAGCAGCAGAGGCTCAGCCCAAGGCGTCACTTGCTCTGCCCCTCTTGCATCCCTCGAGACGTCCCTGGGGCTGCAGGGCTGATGGCTCCTGCAGGCAGCACAGTCCCTCCTGGGGCACCTACTTGGAAGCAGACCGACGCAGTCCCTCTCTGCCCCTCTCTGCACACTGGACAGACTGATTCCTGCAGCAGGAGTTGCCCTGCCAGGTCGCGGTGATCTATGGAAGGCGTCAGCGTTCCCCCCTGGAACCCCCTGTTCCTGCCCCAGTGTCAGGCAGGATGTGGGCAGCGGCAGGCAGGGATCCCGTGGTGCAGGGCAGCGGTTCAGCTCGGCCAGTGCTGCTCTCTCAGCTCTCATCAGTGGCCCTGAGGCTGGCAGCTCCCTTTCTGCAGCCCACAGACCCCCAGCAGCTGGGATCCCTCTTGCCTCTGCTCGGTGCAGAGACAGTGGGTGCCTGTGGGCCAGCCCCTTCCCTGAGCTCCCCCTGGGTCAGCAGGTAGGGAGGGGGGCAGTCATTGCTCACACGCACACCAAAAAACAATCCTTATTTCCTTGGAGCAAAGCCATTGCTCACAGGGGTTCCCGGGCTCTTTGTAAAAGGGTGTCCCATTACTGGTCCGTGCTTGGCCCTGGTGCCACAGCTGAGGTACAGCTGCCCAAACGTGCACCAATGCCCTCAGCCAGGAAGAGGCAGGGGGAACTGGAGCCCCTCGTGCTGTCACAGAATGGGGACACTTATGGAATAACTCCTGAGATGTGGCAAGGAGCTCATAGCTCTGGTGGTGCTGTAAAAGACACACGCAGGTTATTCAGGATATAAGACTCATCAGAGCATCACAGGAGAAGCTGGTGGTGGTGACATTGTGGTGAGGGTTACAAATGTGGTGAAAAAGTGGTCCAAGTGTTGTTCAAGCAACCCATGGACATCTCCAGAAGAATGACTTCATCTCTTACAAGGGACTTGAATTTCCCTGGCATTTCCTCATCAAGTACCATGTCAGGGTGCTACAGTGCACCAAGGGGTGCTGGTTCTTTCCGGTCCAATGTGAAAGGAACATGTTCTCTCAGAAAAGACAGCAGTTTTGTTAACATCCCTGAACAGGGCATAGGAATATATCAAATCTTTTGTATCTCCCAGTGCTGGGAGCTCCAAGCAGATACCGCATCAGATGGGCCTCTAGTCAGGCCACAGCATGTGGAGCCGATCCTGCTTTTTAGTGTGCTTGCAAGGGGGTGTTTATATCGACCACATCACTTCAGTCAAAATGACATCACAAGAGTTTCCAGCAGGTTCTTCCCTCATTCTGCAATTTATCCCGGGTTCTGTCGCCTCCCCCAGCTCACTGATAAAGTCCTGCATGAGCAGGTCCCACAATCAGCAGTTCTCCACTCATTACTGGTCTCCAGGCCGAGTATGATCCACTGACTGTCTGAGTCTGACCCTCCAACCACTGCTTTAGTGCTCCATCTAAAGAGAGCCCAGGACCCCCGTGAGCAATGGCTTTGCTCCAAGGAAATAAGTGCCCAGGGCAGGTTTGAATGCCCTCAACGTTTGGTGCCATCTCACTTGGACAAATGGCCCTCTCCCTACCGCCCTGCAGCTGATGCTCAGGCAGGCGGGGGTGTCCCATCTGTGCCCCGTTAGAAGGGCCAGACACATGCACAAGGATGGGACCACTCCTGGCACCTCCAATGCCACCAAGGTTGGTTTGTTTCTTGGTGTGCGTGTGAGCAATGACTGCCCCCCTCCCTACCTGCTGACCCAGGGGGAGCTCAGGGAAGGGGCTGGCCCGCAGGCACCCACTGTCTCTGCACCGAGCAGAGGCAAGAGGGATCCCAGCTGCTGGGGGTCTGTGGGCTGCAGAAAGGGAGCTGCCAGCCTCAGGGCCACTGATGAGAGCTGAGAGAGCAGCACTGGCCGAGCTGAACCGCTGCCCTGCACCACGGGATCCCTGCCTGCCGCTGCCCACATCCTGCCTGACACTGGGGCAGGAACAGGGGGTTCCAGGGGGGGAACGCTGACGCCTTCCATAGATCACCGCGACCTGGCAGGGCAACTCCTGCTGCAGGAATCAGTCTGTCCAGTGTGCAGAGAGGGGCAGAGAGGGACTGCGTCGGTCTGCTTCCAAGTAGGTGCCCCAGGAGGGACTGTGCTGCCTGCAGGAGCCATCAGCCCTGCAGCCCCAGGGACGTCTCGAGGGATGCAAGAGGGGCAGAGCAAGTGACGCCTTGGGCTGAGCCTCTGCTGCTGGGCTGGGCTGGGCTCCTGGGACACAGGGAGCTTATGGCAAGCGAGCAGAGCTGCAGAGAGACAGCTCTGCCCAGGAGCAGCTCACTAATAGGGCTGGGGGCTCTGCCTGCAGGGGACAAGGGGAGAGGAGAAAACAGAGAGAGAGGTGAGAGGCAGCGTAGGGTGGGAGGACAACTGCGAGCTCACTGCAGGAGGAATCTTCACCAGCCTTCACACGGTAAGTCTCTGGCTGCGGGGTGGTGTAGGTGAGTGTCTGGTAGAGCTGGCATGTCCCACAGCCTGGAGCACCCATCAGGACTCTCCCAGTTTCTCTGGTGTGGAGGAGGACGTGCTCCAGAGCAGGGTTTTCCCACTGTAGGGTCAGCATCCAGGGCATGTATGTGAGCATGGGCAGGGAGGAGAGGTGGGGACAGGGAGAGAGCCGCCTGCAGGGTCAGCCCCAGGTAGCAGACGGGGGGAAGAGGGGGCTGCTACCACAAACACCATGGCAGGAAGATTCAGGCACCTCCCTGCCCCTGCCCCTGCAGTGCAGAGGCCTTTGCTGGCGCAAGTCCTTGTCCTCTCCGAGCCAGCAGAGCCTCTGTCACCAAGGCCATGGGCTCCTGGCTTGAGTCACCTCCTTGGCAGCTGGAGCCCGAGGAGGAGAAGCTCCCGAGTGCAGTCTGTCTGCCCTGTCCCCAGTCAGCAGGAGTGCTGGGGAGCTCCCCCATTCCCTCCCTGCCCACGCTGCCCTTGCTTTGCCCCTCACTCCCTGCGGCAGCTCACACACAGCAGTGCAGGTCCTGCCGTGCAGCTTTGTCCAGCCCTGGTCCTTCGGAGCACCTCCGTCCGTGGGACCTGACAGCACGGTGCGTGGGGCTGGGCAGCGAGCTGGCTCTCTGCAGGCAACCTCTTAGAGCACACCCAGGAGCTTCTTCTGCTGCAAGGTGCTGAGAAGCCCTTCTGCATTGCAAGTAGGTGACATGAGAGGTAAATGATGAATTTTGGAGTATCTCAGCACCTTTCCAACGGGGCAGCCAATGTAGAGTGGGGCTGAGTCCTTCAGGAGAAGAGACCCTGCTTCTCACAGTGCCCTGAGCCAGCATGAAGCAGGGCTCCAGCCACGGAGGTGCACAAGGGTGCTGAAAGGAAGGTGAGTGGCCATGTGCTTTGGGGTGATGCTGTGGGACTGGAGGGCAAGGAGTGGAAAGAGATTGGATTGGAGCAGTCCTAACCTGTGAGTTGGCTTATTCCTTTGGCAGAACCCCATGAGCAAAGGGATCAGATGTCCAACAGCAGCTCCATCACCGAGTTCCTCCTGCTGGCATTCGCAGACACGCGGGAGCTGCAGCTCCTGCACTTCGGGCTCTTCCTGGGCATCTACCTGGCTGCCCTCCTGGGCAACGGCCTCATCCTCACCGCCGTAGCCTGCCACCACCGCGTCCACACCCCCATGTACTTCTTCCTCCTCAACCTCGCCCTCCTTGATCTGGGATCCATCTCCACCACTGTCCCCAAAGCCATGGTCAATTTCCTCTGGGACACCAGGGCCATTTCCTACTGGGGATGTGCAGCCCAGGTATTTTTGTTTCTTTTCTTGATGACAGCAGAGTATTCTGTCCTCACCATCATGGCCTACGACCGCTACGTGGCCATCTGCAAGCCCCTGCACTATGGGACCCTCCTGGGCAGCAGAGCCTGTGCCACCATGGCAGCAGCTGCCTGGGGCAGTGGTTTCCTCTATGCTCTCCTGCACACTTCCAATACATTTTCTCTTCCTCTCTGCCAAGGCAATGCTGTGGACCAATTCTTCTGCGAAATCCCCCAGATCCTCAAGCTCTCCTGCTCAGACTCCTCCATGAGGGAAGCTGGGCTTCTTGTGGTTTGTCTTTGTTTAGCATTTAGTGCTTTTATTTTCATTGTGCTGTCCTATGTGCAGATCTTCAGGGCCGTGCTGAGGATCCCCTCTGAGCAGGGATGGCACAAAGCCTTTTCCACGTGCTTCCCTCACCTGGCTGTCGTCTCCCTGTTTGTCAGCACTGGCATGTTTTCCTACCTGAAGCCCCCCTCCATCCCCTCCCCATCCCTGGACCTGGTGATGGCAGTTCTGTACTCGGTGGTGCCTCCAGCACTGAACCCCCTCGTCTACAGCATGAGGAACCAGGATATCAAGGATGCTCTCAGAAAACTGATGAAATAAAGTTTTTCAGAAGCAATGAACTTCCCAGCTTCTGCATTAGACTCATAACGTGGCTCATTAAAGGCACAGCTCCTATTGTAATGTATTTATGGGTACTGTCATTTCTGGTTTTATTTTGCTTTGTTTTCAGTGTTTATTTTATCTGTGGTTTCATTCTCCTGATGCTGTGCACTAAAATGTCATTAGGATTTTGACATTGTTATGTCATCGTACAACTGGTTGCCTGTTAGCAAGCTGTGGATGCATCTTCCTTGGAAGTGTTCAGATCATCAGGCTGGATGGGACTTTGTGCCACACGGTCCGGTGGAAGCTGTCCCTTTCCCATGACAGGGAGGTTGGAACTAGATTCTCTTTAGAGGTCCCTTCCAACCCAAAACATTCTGTGAGTCTCTGATTCTTCATCCCCTTTCTAACTCAGTGTGTACCTGTCTGGTGGAGCCCAGAGACTCCGTCCATGAGGAGTCTTGGTGAATTTAAACAAAATAAAGGACCCCTCACTGACTTGTTCTGACTTCCCTCTTGTGAACCCTTTTCTGGAGCTGAGAGCACTGCCTGTGTGCAGAGGTGGAGGGAAAGAGTCCCAGCACAGCAGCATGGCCAGGGAGCACCAGCACTTGGTCTTTCCAAAGCTGCTCTCTTTTCACCTCTGTGCTCTCCTTATGAGCCCTTCTGTTGGTGTAAGGCCAGGCTGCTCCTGTAGCTTGATCCCAGTACTGATGGGTGACTGTCCTGGGGCCGCAGGCAAGAACAGGCAGTGGCACCTCCATGACAGAGCAGTCCTCCAGAACAGCATTTCCACCCTAAAAGGGGATCTCCCCAGGGCAGTGCTCGAAGGCTCAGGGCTGCCTTGCAAGTGGCTGCCAAGAGCATGCCCAAGCCCAAGAAACAGACTCCAAATTGTCTCCTTGCTCTGCCTGTTTCTCCATAGGCCCTGTGTGATGAGATCAGGATCCCAGCACGGTATTCCAGGGACTGAGATGTCCCTGAAATATGAGGGTCTAGATGTCTCTAGGTGGTGGCTGGTGCCCACACAGGTGGTGACTTTTCCCCAGTTAATTTTACTGGGGTTCTACAGCATGCAATAGGGCTGATGGCAGGAAAGCTTTTTTTTTCTGAAGGTAATCAAGACCTACCAGGAGAGTCCAGGGGATCTGCAGGGCAGCGTGTGCCTCGAGTCAGCACCGAATGGAGCCCACAGAGTGCAAGCCTGGCAACGTGGAATCAGCAGAGATAAGGAGAACACCAACTGCATCCTGGGCTGCATCAAAACAGTGGTCCGCAGGGGAGGAAGGTCATTGTCCCCCTCTGTTCTGCTCTGAGGAGACACCACTTGGAGTCCTGAGTCCAGATCTGGGCCCCCAGCACAAGAAGGATGTGGGGCTGTTAGAACGGGTCCAGAGGAGGGCCACAAAAATAATCAAGGGGCTGGAGCACCTCTCCTATGAAGAAAGGCCGAGAGAGCTGGGGATGTTCAGCCTACAGAAGAGAAGGCTCCAGGAAGACCTCATTGCGGCCTTCCTGTACTGAAAGAGGGGTTACAAAAAAGACGGAGAGTAACTCTTTGCTCAATCAGATAATGACAGGACGAGGGGGAATGGTTTTAAACTAAAAGAAGGGAGATTTACATTAGAGATTAGGAGGAAATTCTTTACTCAGAGGGTGGTGAGGCACTGGAACAGGTTGCCCAGAGAAGCTGCGGATGCCCCATCCCTGGAGGTGTTCAAGGCCAGGTTGGATGAGGCCCTGAGCAACCTGATCTAGTGGGTGGCATCCCTGCCTATGGCAGGGGGGTTGGAACTAGATGGGCTTCAAGGTCCCTTCCAACCCAGGCCATTCAATGATTCTGTGATTTTAGGATTGTATGATTCTAAGATAAAGTGTTAAATCTGGGTATGAACAGGCAAATGAGGGCTCTGCATCCCCAGAAAAAGGAGTCTGGCGAGTGATTCATTTTACCCCCAATGAAATGTCTGGATCCAGAGACAAGAGACTGGATCCAGTGCAGCACCCAAAAACATCTTATGGTGCTGGAAATAAGGCAGGGCACTTCTGAGCACCCTCCACGGCCACGTAAAAGCTGGTGTGGGGGGCGACCAGTGGCAGTGCCCCCATGAGCTGGTTCTGCCTCCCAGCATGAACCATCATGAACCCACAGAGTCCTGCGGTGGTCCCTGGCCCCACAGCCCCCTTACTCTGCAGAGCAGCACCGACAGCTCAGGGCTGTGGGGAGCATGTGGCGGGGGGTGCAGGAGTGTCCAGCCAGGCCAGCACAGATGTGCTCACCTGGGAAAGGCTCCCCAAGCAATGGGATGTCCTGGGAAAAGAGCAGGGCCCCTTGTGTGTGCAGGGGAGACACGGAAAGAGAAATCATTGCTGCTGGTGCCAGAATGCTCATTGTATGCATCTGGTGAGCTCGTAGAGTCATGGAATGGGTTGGGTTGGAAGGGACCTTAAAGACCATCTAATAGCAACCCCCTGCCATGGCAGGGACACCTCCCACTAGACCAGGTTGCCCAAAGCCCAATCCAAACCGGCCTTGAACACTTCCATGGAAGGGGCACCTATAGCTTCTCTGGGCAACCTGTTCCAGTGCCACACCACCCTCTGACTAAAGAATTTCTTCCCGTATCTGATCTAAACTTACCCTTTTTTGGTTTATAACCATTACCCTGGTCCTGTCACTATACTCCTGTTGAGTACTTCTCTCTCCATCTTTCCTGTAGGCTGCCGTTAAATACTGGAAGGCTGCTCAAAGGTCTCCCCACATCCTCTAGGCCAGAGGATCTCCCTAGATTCTCTGGGCCAAATAATTCCAACTTTCTCAGCTTTTCTTCACAGGAGAGGTGCTTCAGACCTTTGATCATCCTTGTGGCCCTCCTCTGGATCCAGTCCATCAGGTCCAAGTCCTTCTTATATTGGGGGCCCAGAACTGAACACCACTAATTACTGATCTCCACTAGGACACTGAGCCATTGACTGCAACTCTTTGAGTGCGGCCATTCAGCCAATTCCTTACCCACTGAGTGGCCCATCGATCACATCCATGTCTCTCCAATTTAGAGACAAGGATATTGTGAGGGGCAGTGTCAAATGCTGTGACATTCCAGGTAGATGATGTCAGTTGATGCTTTCTCAGGAGCCTCTTCCCTCCAGGGCTTTGTCTCATGGTACTCCACCAAGCAGATCCTTGAAGAGGCAAGGAAATTTCCAATTTGCATGGAAACATTTATGTTGGGACCCTGATGAGACTGTTTTATTGGCTTGAGTGACTGGGATGCCTTTGTGTAGCTGTTCAGGTGCAAAGGGACCCTTTCCTGTCCCTAGGTGTCGGTCTCTGGTGCTGGCATTGAACCAATAAGTCTTGAGTGGATTGGCAATGTCTACAGAGGCCAAGGGAGAGGAGACAGCCAGAGATTAAAAGCTTTCTGAACTTGGAATACAGTTTAGAGCTCACTGTGGGAGGAACCTTGACACCCACTCATACGGTAAGTCTCTGGCTGCAGGGCAATAGGGATGTAGTGCACAGACGGATGCCCTAAATTTGCACTTCCCATAGATTATGGATCTGCTCAGAGCTTCAGCTCACCCTCAGCGCATTTCCAAGAAGACTTTTCGTAAGTATGATCGAGGCAGCCTTTTCAGCTTGACTCCGTGCTTCCCTCGTAGCTGTGCTTTCAGTTTTCACTTGTTTCTCTTGATGGGAACCGAAATAGAGCTGTGAGGTTTAGAAAAGGGGCTGAGGCTCCTACACCGCCATCATGAGGACAACCAAGAATATTAGGAAATGCCTTCACCACCCACCAACCTGGAAATAACACCAGCGTCACCTTCCCAGTTTCATCAGGGCTGGTCTGACCTGCTGTTTAGCGCCTGCAAGCACGAAGCTGTCCCTGTGCAGTGCCCCGTCCCGGGGAGGTACCTGCAAGGCAGAGCTGAGCATGCAGCGCGTAGGATGCGGTCTGGGAGCTTGGACAGGGAGCTGAGATGGTGGCAGGGAAACAGATCCTGGCAGGGACAGCGCCAGCCAGCAGCATGGGTGGGCAGTGGGAAGGAACTAGTGTCAGAACTGCTGGGGAGGGTGGATTTTACCTGCTGCCTGTCACCTCCTGCAGTGCAGCCCCCTTGCTCTGAGCAAGCCCCCTGCTCTCCTCTCCCAGCCAGCAAAGCCTCTGCTCTCACAGCTGGGGCTTCCAGGGCAGGAGCAGCCCCAGCTCCAGCACAGCAGAGGTGCCTCTCTCCTGACACATGCCCATTTCCTTCGGCAGAGCAAAGGGACAGAGAGGGGCTGCCCTGCAATGCCACCAGCTGGGAGGTGTGCACAGCTGGCAAAGGGGGAGGCTTTCCTGAGTGCCTGCAGTCTCCCTGCTCGCCTCTCTCGGCTAGCCCATCGCCGTGTATCCTCTTTTCTCTCCTGCTGCCTGTGCTGCTCTTGTTCGTGCTCTCAGGGCTGGGGTGGGGAGTTGCGGTGGTAGGTTGGGCACTGCCCATGCAGATGTGGCCATGGCAATGAGGTGTCCCAGACGTCTGGGACTTGGCCAGTCCTGGCAAGGATCTGCAGTTCATCCCATCAGAGCTCTCAGCAGTGTCTGCTTTCTTCTCAGGGTAACAGAGGCGTGTGTTCCCCCTTCATCTCAAAGAGGAGCAAGCAGAGGGAAGCTGGGAGGCATACCGAACGACAGACTAGCTCTCCTCACTCTGCACCACGAATGCTTTTTCCTCTCAGCACTTGTGGCTGTTCAACCTGGGAGAAGCAGAAGTGCTGAGGATTTCTGATTCCAGAGAAGACACCCCATGTGAGATGTAGGGGGACAGGGAAGGCCTTATTAAATACAGTCTGTTTAAAAACCCTCTCTGAAACCGAGTTTCCTTGGATTGGGGTGGGCAATTGATGGCAAACCCTCCTGTGGTCAGTGTGATTTTCCTGGAGACACTCTAAATATCAGTTGTGGCCCCTGCCTCCCCCATGCTCCCACATGCCCTTGGAGTTAGAGCATAACCGCCCCCTTGGGAGCCGTCGGGCAGAGACCCTGCTCCTCATGGCGCATTCGGCCAGCACAAACCAGGGAATTGCAAGAAGGTCCTGCCAAGAAGAAAAAACTGTGCGACAGGAGAGTCAAAGAGAAAGGGCTTTGGTGTGAGCAGAGATTTCTCTCCTAACTTGTCCCTGTCTTTTCTTCCTTGGAAAGAGCCCTGGGCCCAGAGGCAGCAGATGCCCAACAGCAGCTCCATCACCGAGTTCCTGCTCCTGGCATTCGCAGACACGCGGGAGCTGCAGCTCCTGCACTTTGGGCTCTTCCTGGGCATCTACCTGGCTGCCCTCCTGGGCAACGGCCTCATCCTCACCGCCGTAGCCTGCGACCACCGCCTCCACACCCCCATGTACTTCTTCCTTCTCAACCTCGCTCTCCTCGACCTGGGCTTCATCTCCACCACTGTCCCCAAATCCATGGCCAATTCCCTGTGGGACACCAGGGCCATTTCCTACTGGGGATGTGCTGCCCAGCTTTTTCTCTTTGCCTTCTTCATCACAGCAGAGTGTTCCCTTCTCACCATCATGGCCTACGACCGCTACGTGGCCATCTGCAAGCCCCTGCACTACGGGACCCTCCTGGGCAGCAGAGCCTGTGCCACCATGGCAGCAGCTGCCTGGGGCAGTGGGGTTCTCAATGCTCTCCTGCACACTTCCAGTACGTTTTCACTGCCCCTCAGCCAAGGTAATGCTGTAGACCAATTTTTCTGCGAAATCCCCCAGATCCTCAAGCTCTCCTGCTCAGACTCCTACCTCAGGGAAGTTGGGCTCCTTGGAGTTAGTGCCTCTTTTGCTTTGTCATGTTTTGTTTTCATTGTGCTGTCCTATGTGCAGATCTTCAGGGCCGTGCTGAGGATCCCCTCTCAGCAGGGCCGGCACAAAGCCTTTTCCACGTGCCTCCCTCACCTGGCCGTAGTCTTCTTCCTTATCATCAGTGGTGTGTTTGCCAACCTGAAGCCCCCCTCCATCTCCTCCCCATCCCTGGATCTGGTGGTGTCATTTCTGTACTCGGTGGTGCCTCCAGCACTGAACCCCCTCATCTACAGTATGAGGAACCAGGAGATCAAGGATGCCATTAAGAAAGTGATGACAGACATTTTTTTAAGAACTAAAGCTTCACATCTCTAGAAAGGATTTGCTGCAAACGCCATACCGGGCCAGAGCTTTGTTTATTCACTGCATTACTGTTGTTATTTCTCCTTATCATTTTCCCACACAAATGATTGGATTTGTCTCACTACATCTGAGGAACTGACCTGCTCTTTTGCACCTGGAGGCTGTGGAAAAGTCTATCTAACATGGGCTCAGACCTGACTTTTTGTACCATCTCTGTAGTAAAATGGATTCTCTTGTGTGCATTGGTCTGGGCTCTTCTTCCAAAACTGGTGCCAAAACTAATAGGACCAAAAAGGGATAAAGACAGTTTGCTTGGCAAAACAAAAGCTATGCATGCAAGCAAAGCAGAATAATGAATTAATTTGCTACTTTCCATTGGCAGGTAGATGTCTGGCCATTTCCACAAAAGCAAGCTCCATCACACATAATGGTTTCCTGGGAAGACAAACGCCACCTCTCTGAATGTTCCCCTGTCCTCCTTCTTTACCTGGGTTTTTATTGCTGAGCACTATGTTGCATGATATGGAATATGCCTTTGGCCATTTGGATTCAGTTGTCCTGGCTGAGTCCCTTCCCAGATTCTTGTGAAACCGCTGGAGTCCTCGCTGTTAGGATAGCACAAGAGGCAGAAAACTCCTTGACTCAGTGCAAGCACTGCTAAGCAATAACTAAAACATTGGTGTGTTACTAACACTTTTCATCACGAATCCAAAACATAGCATGATACAAATGTCTATGCAGAAAATTAACCCCATCCCAGGCAAATCCAGGACACATGGCCAGTGCAGGGTAATGCGGTGGCCCTGGGGCGCTCACACCACAGCCCACGACTGGTCTGGTCTGGTCTGGGGAGAGGGCAGGGAGGTGAGGGAGCTGGGGAGGGTCTGTCCTGGGCTGTAAAGTGCACGGCAGAGGAAAACATGACAGCTAGCTGAGCTGTGGCACCATGCAGGATGAAGACTCACCTCAACGGCTTTGTGGTGCAGAGCCAAGGCTCGTGGAAGGGAGCTGAGACATGCAGTTACAGCAGAGAGGAGAGTGCCTTGGTGGCATAGGCAGAGCCCAGGGTGGTGTCCCAGGGCATTCGTCACCCCCTAGCCCATCTCACCAACCACTTCCAGCACTGGCTGCTCACCCCAGGTCGGGCAGTGAGTTTTGCTCTGGGGCCATCTCCCACTGGGCTCCGTGCCTGTGCTGGGGGACAAGCCAGCCCTGCCCAGGCTCTTCCCTGGCCCCGACCTCTGCAGCCATGGAATTTCGACTGTTATTGGACTTAGAGCCTCGACAAATTATTTTCAGAACACATCCTCATACAATTCTCCAGGGTAGCCCTTGGTTAAACCTGACGGTAGATGGCGACAGATGATTGATTACCGATGCCTCAATGCCAACGCTGCAACAGTCCCTATATCGCAAACCCGACTGCCACTATACAGGCTCGTGGTTGGCTGTTCTAGACATTAAAGATATGTCCTTTATGGTCCTCTTGGAGGAACAGATAAACCCCGCTTTGCATTTGCTTCGGAAGGAGTGCAGTACACTTTTAATACATTTCCCCACGGTTACAAACATTCACCTACAATTGCCTGTGGGGCTTTGGCAGAGGTTTTGCAACGAGTATCAATCCCATCAAAGACATAGCTTTATCAACATAAAGAACAATTTTCCAAAAGAGCCTCCATCTTTTAGGTCAACTGCATTGAAAGAAAGAGGAATGAATGGGAGAAAGGGCTTTCATTCCTAGTTAGAGCTGTGAAACAGATTGAGAAAATACATCAGGGACAGCCTCTAGCCCCGAACCTGACTGCAGGATCTTGCGCTTGCACTTGTTGAACTCCATGAGGTTTGCACGGCCCCACCTGGATGGCATCCCTTCCCTCCAGTGTACTGACTGCACCACACAGCATGGTGTCATCCGCAAACTTGCTGAGGGTCGATCCCACGGTCCATGTCGTTGACCAAGTAGTTCAACAGTGCTGATCCCAATACTGACCTCTGACGAACACCACTCATTACTGATCTCCACTTGGACATTGAGCCATTGACCGCACTGACCCTGAATAAGCCACGAGGACCTCTGGCTTGGTACGCCATTGAGAGTGGAGGGCAGAACACAAAGTCAATGCTCGATGGATTTATCCTGCATCATGAAAGGGGTAGCCTGTTTGGAGCTTCCCACCAAAATAATTTCCTTTTATTTCTTGCAGATACAGCAAATAAGGAACCTCGCCCAATCCTGTTAATTATGTTCATTATGATCTATCCCTCTTCAACACAAAGCCCATGGGACCACGCACTGCTGGGATATACAGGGCAAATGGGCATTATGCCCTACAGTCAGTTGAACCTAGTCACCCTCGTAATGAACAGCAATGAAGTATACTCACAAAATAGGTGGGAATGGAATAAGCACAAACAATTGCCACAACTGATCAGAACACCAAGTGATGATATGGAGGTGGGCTGCCTGCTTATTAACAACCTTCAGTATGAGAGAATAAGCCAAATCTCTATAACCATAACTAATTGCATAACAAAACAATGTCATGATGGCCTTATGGGTTGGTGGTATAACTTTACCCTGACTCAGTCATCTAGAGTAACATGTTTATGGGGAAATTGAGCAGGACGTATGGGGCTCACCTGTAAATTCAGGATTAATGTGTGCAAGATGTGAGACTCATGTTTGATGCGGTAGCCATGGGTTGAAGCTTACAGATAGGTTACAGAGAGGTTATTTGACACCTATCCTGCTAGATCCTTAAATCTATCCAGAGTAGCAATATGTAATAATATTACTTTCTACAAAAGGGAATGGATTCTGAAAGCTGAAGATCTAGACCAATATATCCCATCTTTGAGAGGGACAACAGGGGACACCATTTCAATAGGATGTTGGGTTGAAAATCATACTGTGTGTATGCCAGCTTCACAAATTATTGTAGACTCTGTTGGATGGGCACCTGGACATGACTCTGATAACACACACCTGTCCTGTCCATCCAGATGTGAGTGTTGGTATAATTTTCCTATATCCTGCTCAGTGATTGTACCATGCCTTTGGGCAGGCTCCACGTCTCAATCCATCTTAGGTCTCCGGTTCAAAATTAACATTGAGTAACGCCCCCCTCCCCCCCCCCCCCATCCCAACTCATCCTCCCGGTAAACTGTTTCCTCACATTTATAACACTGGCCCTCGTGTAATTAAAAAGAGAGGACAACCATGAGTTATCTTTAATCGGAGCATTAAAGAGATATCCTTTCCTATCTCTCTGTCTAATCTGTTCTTGTACAGACATCCCCTGTGGAAGGTGAACCTCATTAGATGCTGCTTGGGCTTAGCACACAGTTGAGGAGAGTTCTTTACTCAATTGCATCATGTTTAACTTTGCTTGCAAGGAAGAGAAACCCTTCTGGGCCTGTGTGCAGCCAATTGTCTGAGGAAAGCAGCCGGCAGCTGGTGCAAAGGAGCCGTAACATCCAGCTGCAGACTTCAGTGGAGAAGCCTGGTGTAAGGAAAAGGGATGCAAGGACCAGGTGGGCAATTAGAGAAATGGTGGGTCAGGTTGTCCTTACAGTGTCTGGCCTCAGAAGACTACTTTTTCTGCCTGCCCAGACCTCCTTAGGAGACAACCTGGATCAATGTCAATAGGAGAGTGCTGCTATCGTTTCATCTGTGAACTGAAAAATGGTTTTTAAATACCCTTAAAATTAAAGGTGTTGGGGGTTTTTTGGGGTTTTGTTTGTTTGTTTGCAGGGGGGTGGAACTTTTAGGTCCCTTCCAACCCAAACCATTCTGTGACGATTCTCTGATTTGGTGCTGAATCCATGAACCTCCAGTGCTGAGAGGTGATTGCACAAAGTGATGAAGAAGGTGAAGCCAGAAGCAAACAGTGAAGTTTCTTGGAGAATGACTGGGCTCCACTAAGACCCATTCCTGAGAAAGCCTCCCCAGGGAGTCGTCAGAGCAGAAAACTGGAGGCAGTGATGCCAGGCAGGCAAAGTGTAGGTGTCTGATGCTGAGTAAAGCCGTGATGGGTTTTAGCAAGACAAACCAAGCCCTGACCCCCCAGCTTCTGGGAGGAGAGATCCTTTCCCTCCATACTCCATTAGGGGACATTTAAACAAGCTGGAGGATCTGGGGCACAGTGAGCCTCTCCCCCATACCATGTTCTGGACAAGGTGACAAATTATAGACTGAGTATAAGTGGCAAATGAGGTGGATCAAGAGCTGATTGAATGGCCAGGCCCAGAGGGTTGCTTTTGCTCTTTCGTTGCCCCCTGGAAGCAACAAAGCTGCTTCTTCGCTCTTTTTCCTGGATATCTCTGCCCCCAAACAGCCTTTTGTAGACTTGGCAGTGCTAGGTTAATGGTTGCACTTGACCTTAGAGGTCGTTTCCAACCTTAATAATGCCATAATTCTATGATTTTCCCAGGCTTCTGTGTCTGTGCTGGCCTGGCCAGCCATTTCTGACCCTCCCGGTGCTTCCTGCAAGCTGGTGGAGCTGCTCTGCAGAGCAAGGGGGCAGTGATGCCCCAAAGTCATAGGGGGGACAGATCCAAGCAGATCCCTTTGGATCATTCATCTCCAGGGGCACTGGGCACCCACATGTGAAGGCTCAGTCCAGGCTCATTTCCCAACGCATCACCCCTTGCCCTCCTCCCCTGAGCCCATGCAGAGCCCAAGCAGGGTGGCAGGGCATCACAAGGAACACTTGTTCAGCATGTTCTTGACCTCAACTTTGTGAGAAGAGCCCAACCTCCAGACACCAGCAGAGAGGAAATCCACTTTTATTACAGAGATGGGACACAGGAGGGTGGCTGTACCCTTGTTCTAGATACTTGTAGAAAGGCTTCTTGCTCAGAGAGACCATGGTCTGGTTCACGCCTCTGGAGAAGTGGACTGAATTAGGACAGTCCTGAACAAATATGATTATCACAGATTACACAATGAGATGGAAATCACTTATGAAGAGAGTTGGGAAGCTTATTGCTGGAGAAAGACAACTGACGGAACAACATTTTCAGTGCATCTTTGATCTCCTGGTTCCTCATGCTGTAGATGAGGGGGTTCAGTGCTGGAGGCACCACCGAGTACAGAAATGACACCACCAGATCCAGGGATGGGGAGGAGATGGAGGGGCGCTTCAAGTAGGCAAAAATCCCAGTACTAATAAATAGGGAGACCACAGCCAGGTGAGGGAGGCACGTGGAAAAGGCTTTGTGCCGTCCCTGCTCAGAGGGGATCCTCAGCACGGCCCTGAAGATCTGCACATAGGACAGCACAATGAAAATAAAAGCACTAAATGCTAAACAAAGACAAACCACAAGAAGCCCAGCTCCCCTCATGGAGGAGTCTGAGCAGGAGGGCTTGAGGATCTGGGGGATTTCACAGAAGAACTGGTCCACAGCATTGCCTTGGCAGAGAGGAAGAGAAAATGTATT